>NW_011486933.1:12901-13597 GCF_000754665.1 Bison bison bison | reverse complement strand
ACAAATATTTAAAATAAGTACAAAAAGTTTCCTGTTTATGGAGATGTGCTTTAAACATGTGTGAAATGAACTCAGAAGGAGTATCTCATTAGTACTTGACAAATGGAATGTAGTTAAGAGACCACAAAGGACTGAAAATTTTCCACTGTAAACCTATGTGTTTTGGCCCCTATTTCTCCCCATAATTTTTATTTTTTTAAATTTTGGATTGAAGGATAATTGCTTTACAATATTACGTTGGCTTTTTCCACACAGCAGTGTGAATCAGTCACAAGTACACACAGGTTCCCTCACTCTTGAACCTTCCCCCCACCCCATGCCATCACACTGAGAGGGTAACAGGCAGGAAAGCTAGGGGTCTCCAAAGGAGGAAAAAGGCTGCAAGTGTCAGAGGTTTTTTATCTCTCTTAAGCGGCAGGAGGAAACAAACTACAAGTTTCAGATTTTTTTTCCTTCTCTATACAAAATTAAAAGGAGGTTTCTTTTAGAATTCTGTGTCGCCATGATGACACCTGGTTCCACCTGAACTTAACTTTTCTCAAACCTTGAGCTAACCAATGTTTTTTTTCTTATGGAAACAGTGAGAGACTTTATTTTTTGGGCTCCAAAATCACTGCAGATGGTGAGTGCAGCCATGAAATTAAAAGAGGCTTGCTCCTTGGAAGGAAAGTTATGACCAACCTAGATAGCATATTC
>NW_011486933.1:10570-12801 GCF_000754665.1 Bison bison bison | reverse complement strand
AGTATTGGAGTTTCACCTTCAGCATCAGTCCTTCCAATGAATATTCAGGACTGATTTCCTTTAGGATGGACTGGTTTGATCTCCTTGCAGCCCAAGGGACTCTCAAGAGTCTTCTCCAACACCACAGTTCAAAAGCATCAATTTTTCAAGCCCGTTATAGTGAAGTTTGTTAACAGTTGTTCAACCTAGTGTCTCCTAGACATGTTTCATCACAGAACCAATGAGACCAATGCTAACTCATATTGTGTGGGACCAGGTTTTCACAATTTTCACTTTGGGGAACTTTTAGGCTCATTTTGTCACATGAATAAATTTAAAATGTCTAGAAGCATACATGAATACCATATTCATTAATATCATTAGTAGTACACATAGTACTGCCCCTTTTTAGGTGTTATTTATAAGATAATCCATACTGATAATAAGGATTACCATAGTGAGCATCTCCTATAGGTCAAGTAACTGGTCTATAAATAATTCATCACATCACAATCAATCATAGGCATTATACCTGTTTAATAGATCATGGTGACACTACTTTGAATATTAGAAAATAGAATTTTTTATTAATATCTTTTATTTGGAAAATTGGAAAAACAACTTCAGTGGAACTTCTCACAGCAAGGAGAGGACTCTATCTTCTGTCCCTGGATGGGAAGCACCTTCATGAAAATCCAGGAATTTTAATAGTACTCAAATTTAGAACTGCTCTAGCATTTGATACCTTTGGATTGTGTATGTTTTAGCAGGACACACATGAAAGGTGCCCTGGGAGCACGTGGGACAAGTGTTAACCACTCAAAATTTCTTAACTCAGAAAAGCATTAGTAGTGACGACTTGATCCATCTTATTTTAACCACTATAAATTCCTAATGATCTTCGTCCAGCCACTTAACCTCATCCTCAACAAGTTAATATATGTAAATCAGGGGTGTTATAAAAATTAATAGGTTTTAGGGAGACTTTATTCCACAGGTTTTTTTTTTACTAATTATATATTAAATATTATAACAATGTAAGGTTATCATGCTAAACAATAAAATGAAAAAAACACACAGACAAAACTATTGGGCTTATTTAACAGGGGTTCCATGATCATTTACTCATGTTTATAGATAAGATAAATAAGTTCAGAGCATTTCAAGCCTAGGTACACATTCAAACCTTCAGCAGAGCTTTCAAACAAACAGCAAAAAACACCATTGCTGCACCTATCATAGATCATTAAATCAGACTCTCCATGGGGTGAGCAGATCCTATCCAAAACATCCATAAGACATTTGGTCCATGCTTAAAGGTCCCTGATAGCTAGTTATTTACAAAATGTCCATGAGCATGTTTGATCCATGCCAAAAAGGTTTTAGATGAGATCAAATATCAAGTATCTTTTGGCATGGACCAAATGTCCCCATGGATGCTTTGGACAGGCCAAAATATGATCAAATAGCAATGACTTTTTGGCATGGACCGAATGTCTTTCAGACAATTTGGACAAGACTAAATCTACTACAAGACTCTGGCATAGCACCTGGACATCATTTTTATTTGAAACTTTTCCCAAGTGATTCTAAACAGCAGCTAAGATGGAAAGGTCTGAATTAGTTGTACATAGCATCTCTGGTAGAGACATCAAACAATGATGCAGCAACTGAGTAAAAAAAAAAAGAGAGAGAGAGAGAGAGATGAGAAAGTACAGGAGCACAAATAAAAGAGAAAGGAACAGTATTCAGAGACGACTGAGAAAATAAAGAATAAAAAAAAGTGTAATGTGTAATGTTAACATAATTTTAATAGGAGCCTAGCCAATGAGATACTATAAGGAAAATCTATAAATATCTTTTAAAATGCAACTCCAAAAGAAATTATCTATAACAGTGTCTTTTTTTTTTTATCAAACCCTGTTGTACAATTCAATCAGCAAAAGGAGACTGTAAAAAGCCTGAAACCCAGATAGCATCCCAGACCAAAAGAATCAATATTTTTGGACTTTACTTTTTAGTTTGGGGTATTAGCACTTTTCAAGCTCCATACATGATTCCTTTGTGCAGTACTGAATGTTTCTCAGACTTGAGTATTCATGTGACTGGGATAATCCTGTTAAAGTTAAGATTCTGATTCTGCAGCTCTGGGGCTAGACTCCAAATTCTGTGTTTTCAGTATCTTCCATCTGCTGATGTTGCTGCTACTGCTTGAAGGAACACATTTTACATAGTAAGGTTTGGAACACTGG
>NW_011486933.1:9059-10470 GCF_000754665.1 Bison bison bison | reverse complement strand
ACTTGGCTGCATATTAGAATCACCTGGGGAATTTTTAAAATGAGTGATGCTTTGCTCTCAACCCCAGATAGTCTGGTAGATTGGGTGTGAGTACAGGTACATTTTAAGCTCCTCATTAATAGGATTTCATTGCCTTTATGTCTTCCTCACCTATCCTTTCCTAGTTGTTCTTCCCTTGATAATTATCACTTTCAAATCAATTATCTACATCCATGTCCTAGTATCAAAATTGAATTTTAGGGAATCCTATCAGGACCCCATCTTTAGTCTTGTACCACAACTCATTCTGAGTATTCTCTTCCTCTTTGTTCTTTTCTTTTTTTTTTTTTTTTAAAGTTCAGTTTTTTCATGACAATATTTGCTCTATCCCCTCCAGTCTAATGCTCTTTCATTCTGTCAGAAAACAAATTGAAACAAAATAGAAGCTGAGACTTTTCACTTTTTCTATCACCTCATAACATTGCCCCATGCACTCCCAATAAATTAAACTGTGGCTTTTATTGTTGTGAGTCTGCTCTGAAAATGATTCTGAAAACCTTTATGTTATTCTTAACAATTTTTTGCAAGCTTCAGCTCATTCTTATTTTATCTTTCATGAAATTACTCCTAGGAGTCCAGATCCTTTAGTTTGTATTCATCGCTGGTCATTTTCTTAGAGTGCACTAACCTGGCATTCTCAACATTCTGCAATGTGAGAGAACAGATAAAGGGAAAGTTTGTGAGTAAAGGTTATACAATAGATACTCAGCCATCCATCTGCCCATCCATCCACCTGTTCATTCAATCACTTCAGTTAATATTTACTGAATATCTATTATGTGTCAACAATGTGTCTAAATACAAATATTGGAAAACAGAGCAAAAACAGGACAGATAAGCATTTTGACTAATAAATATTTAGTGACAATAAGGAAGCAAAAACATGATAATTTCATATTGTGCCAGTTACCATAAAGGAAATACACAGAGTGATAGAGGTGGGAGTGTGTGCTGGGAAGTACAACTTTATAGATAATGGTTAGTGATGGTTGGCATGAGGAGGTGACATTTGAGATAAATTCGAAAGTCTCAGTCAGTTTATTCACAGGAAAATGTTTTAGGTAATCACTGCATCCAATTAGTAAAATACAGCAGAGCTCTAACAAGTGAGATTTTTTGATTTACAAAGCCAGACTAAATTAGAAAATTAGAAAATGAAACCAGGCTTCTAGATACAGGTATGCTTATAATGCAAATAAAACTGCTAAATAATTAAAAAAAATTCCTGCATTTATTACATTATTCTTAATGAATAATTATATGAATTATATATTGTATTTGTATTTAAAACACCCATAGCACTTAGATATGTATGTGGGGTGTGGGCGTGTGTGTGTGTCTGTGTAGTCGTGCTTTTTCTACTTTAACCGAT
>NW_011486933.1:7250-8959 GCF_000754665.1 Bison bison bison | reverse complement strand
AGTAAGGATTAGAAAGTATTACAAGATATGTACTATCATATAAAGTATAAAATAAGATATATTATACTGTCATTAACAGGTAATACACAGTAGTCTACTTGTAAGTTACTACCAATTCTTTGGAGATACTAAGAGTGACAATAAACTAGAGGCTCGTATTCTGCTTTGTAGTTTTCTTATGATTATTAACCATATAACATTTTCTCATAAACATAAGAATATTTATGTGCTTTGAGGAAAATATATTTTCAGATTTTGATAGTAGGATTATAGGAAATAGTTGAAAATCATGTTGGAAAATTATCTAAAATATCTATAATATTTTGAAAGCAAAGTACTTTAAGAAATACCTACCAACTTATAGTTTAAGGGAAATATTTATGTAACAATTAGATGTTCAATCATAATTGCCTTGGTAAATGTAAATTTAATCTTTTTCATAGAAAAAATATTAATTTTAATTAATTATAAAACAACAAAAGCAGAGTTAATTTTTAAAATGTTAACTTTCTAGGTAGATTTCAGGCAAAGGCCTTTCCAATATTTACAGAATAATGTTTCAAAGCATAGTAAGAAACTGAGTTTTTGACCCTGAAAATACTAGGTACTCTATAAAAAGAACCATCAAACCAACATATCTCTGTGAAGATGTAACTAAAATACATAGTGCCTAAAATAAACAGTGTTGTGATTTTGTAACCAGACATATCCTAACAGGAAAAAAAAAAATGTGAGTCTGTAATAACTAGATTTTTCAGATTAAGCTTAAAGTAGGTAAAAATACTCATTGGAAAAACTGAAATAAATCAAGGAAAAGAGTTTTAGATAATGAGGAAAATCATACTCTAGAATTCTACAAATGTAAATTTCCTAGTCCAGTGAGTAGCCACCTCTAATCATGGCAGCGCCTGTGGTCCAGAATGGAGTGGTAGATTTCTAATCAGTGGTGAAGAACAGACTCTAAATCAGTAAGTGCTTGCTACTGCAATTGGCTGTCCATTAGGAAAATACATTTAATTCGGCCCTATTGCCCATCATACATAGAAATAAATTACAGATGGACTGAAGAGCTACACAGTAAAAAATGATAGTAGTCAAAAAAATTAAATCTCAGTGTTGAAATGGCCTTCTTAAACACTACAGAGTCATAAATTAAAATGTTAACATATCTTAATATAGATCATAATGTCAAATGAAAAGATACAATGTAGGAAAAATTGTAAGTCATTTTATAAACAAAGATTAATATCCAAAAAACATGAGGAGTCTCTACATGTTCCATAAAAATGACACTACCCAATTAAAAATGGGCAAAAAGTCCAGACAAATCAGAAAATACAAAATACAAATGACCAGTTAGCATAAGAAAATGTGCACAAGATTATTAAAATTTACATAACAAATTAGAACAGTGCAAAGCATATTTTCTTCTAATCATATTAAAATAAGATCAAAACTATTAGATGTTAGTGGGAATGTGGGAAATGGGCACATGAATAGACTCCTTTTAGAATAAAAATTTTAACCATTTTTGGGAAGGTAGTTTATCTACCAAAATGTGAACACCAATATATTTTTTCCAATTATTCTTCTAAGAATTTATTTTCTGGAAGCACTACACATGTATTGAATAATCAATGTTCAAGACATCCATTTGAAGTACTGACAGTCTAACCAAAATAAACAAATAAATTCAAAATAGCCATCAT
>NW_011486933.1:4136-7150 GCF_000754665.1 Bison bison bison | reverse complement strand
TCCATTGGACGGACTGATGTTGAAGTTGAAACTCCAATACTTTGGCCACCTGATGCGAAGAGCTGACTCATTGGAAAAGACCCTGATGCTGGGAAAGATTCAGGGCAGGAGAAGGGGACGACAGAGGATGAGATGGTTGGATGGCATCACCAACTCAATGGACATGGGTTTGGGTGGACTCTGGGACTTGGTGTTGGACAGGGAGGCCTGGCATGCTGCAGTTCATGGGGTCACAAAGAGTTGGACACGATTGAGCAACTGAACTGAATTGAACTACGTTTTGATTGGGTGGTTTGTTTTTCTGATATTGAGCTACCTAAGCTGCTTATATACTTTGAAAATTAATCCTTCGTAAGTTATTTAATTTGCAGTTATTTTCTCCCATTCTGAGGGTTCCTTTTTGTTTATAGTTTCCTTTGCTGTGCACAAGCTTTTAAGTCTAATTAGGTCTCACTTGTTTATTTTTGTTTTATTTTCCATTACTCTAGAAGATGGGTCAAAATGATAATGTTGTGACTTATGTCAAAGAGTGTTTTGCTTATGTTTTCCTCTAAGAGTTTTATAGTTGCTGGCCATACATTTACGTATTTAATCCATTTTGAGTTTACTTTTGTGTATGGTGTTAGGAAATGTTCTAAATTCATTCTTTACGCATAGCTGTCCAGTTTTCCAACACCACTTTTTGAAAAGGCTGTCTTTTCTTCATTGTATATTCTTGCCTCCTTTGTCAAAAATAAGGTACCTACAGGTACATGGGTTTATCTACAGGCTTTCTATCTTGTTCTATTGATCTATGTTTCTGTTGTTGTACCAGTACCATACTGTCTTGATGACTGTAGGTTTGCAGTATAGTCTGAAGTCAGGAAGGTTGATTCCTCCAGCTCCATTTTGATTTCTCAAGATTGCTTTGGCTATTCAGGCTATTTGGTTATTCAGGGTTTTCATACAAATTGTGAAATAATTTTTTCTAGCTCTGTAAAAAAAATGCCATTGGTAATTTGATAGAGATTGCCTTGAATCTATAGATTACTTTGGGTAGTATAGTCATTTTCACAATTTTGATTCTTCCAATCCAAGAACATGATATATCTCTCCATCTGTTTGTGTCATCTTTAATTTCTTTAATTAGTGTCTTATAGTTTTCTGTATACAGGTCTTTTGTCTCTTTAGGTAGGTTTATTCCTAGACATTTTATTCTCTGTTGCAATGGTGAATGATATTGTTTCCCTAATTTCTCTTTCTGACTTTTCATTGTTAGTGTATGGGAATGCTAGGGATTTCTGTATATTAATTTTTGTATCCTGCAACTTTACTAAATTCATTGATTAGCTCTAGTAATTTTCTGGTGGCATCTTTAGGGTTTTATCTATAGAGCATCATGTCATCTGCAAACAGTGAGGGTTTTATGAGAGTTTTACTTCTTCTTTTCCAATCTAGACTCTTTTGTTTTTTCTTCTCTGATTACTCTGTCTAGGACTTCCCAAACTATAGTGAGTAATAGTGGCAAGAGTGGGCACTCCTGTCTTATTCCTGATGTGAGAAGAAAGGCTTTCAGTTTTTTTTGCCATTGAGAAGAATATTTGCTATGGATTTGTCATACATCTCCCCACCACTCTTGATAAAACACAAATCACCCAGCCTTCAGCTCCCCATTCACAGAATCAATTCTTCTCTCTTTTGGGAACCACTGTGATGTAATAATTCCCATGCCAGCTGATCTCTGACTGACCCTATTGCTAAAGCTAAATCTGTCCTTCTTCCTCTAAGCCAGAACATTCCTTCACAACCTACATATTGAAATAAGTGCTTAAGTTTAGCAGCATTTCTGCTGGTTTTATTCAAAGGATATATGTTTTACATAAAATTATTTAAATGTAAGTATAAAACTATAGAGCTTGGAATAATATAGATATATGAGTAGGATGATATAATAGTATTAAAATAATTATATGAATAACATTGTGACAACACAAATTTATTATCTTACAATTCTGTGGGCCAGACATCTAGATTGGCTCAGCTATTTCTTGGCTTCAGGTTTCAGAAGTCTGAAATTAAGGGGCTGGTTGGCTGGGTTCTCATCACAGCCAGCAAAGACACATTCGTTCCTTCTCATGATAGATTCTAACTTTCCTGTCATCCTCATCTCTCTTCTACCTCAAATTAAGAGGATGGTCTCTGCTCTTAAGCCCTCATGTAATTATATTAGGATCACATGAAAAATTGGAAATAATCTCCCTACCTTAAAGTCCATAATATTAATAATGTGTAAAGTCCCTTTCACCATATAAAATAACATAGTTACAAATTCCAGGAGTAAAAGAATGCATTATATTAATTTATAAATTATATAAGCTTTAATCATCTCTGGTAAGACTATATGAATATGCATGTATATGAAAAGTAAAAGTGAAGGTCACTCAATTGTGTCCAACTCTTTGGGATCCCATGGACTGTAGCCTGCCAGGATCCTCTGTCCTTGGAATTCTCCAGGCCAGAATACTGGAGGGGGTAGTTGTTCCCTTCTCAAGGGGATCTTCCCAACCCAGGAATTAGACCCAGGTCTCCTACATTGCAGGTGGATTCTTTACCCTCTGAGACAGAGAGTGGGTAGTCTATCCCTTTTCCAGGGGATCTTCCTGATTCAGGAGTCAAACTGGGGTCTCCTGCATTGCAGGTGGATTCTTTACCAGCTCAGCTACCAGGGAAGCCCATGACATGCATAGAAAAATTATAACATTTATACTTTATGTATGCTTTATTATCTGAATTTATCAAAATAAACATATCTGATTTGCAACTTCAAAAAGAATTATTATTTTTAAAGAAGGAATCACAGAAAAAGTAATATAACTTTATTTTAAATTTCAAGTTGATTGCATTTAATACGTATTTGGAATAATATGTGGAACTTCTTTTTTGTTACAACCAAATTAGAAACAAAGGCTGACTATTCAATATGTGAGATTATAAAACCTAATCCAGTACACTCCTTATAACTTCTTGTTGCTAAA
>NW_011486933.1:868-1341 GCF_000754665.1 Bison bison bison | reverse complement strand
CAGTCCATTCTGAAGGAGATCAGCCCTGGGATTTCTTTGGAAGGAATGATGCTAAAGCTGAAACTCCAGTACTCTGGCCACCTCATGCTAAGAGTTGACTCATTGGAAAAGACTCTGATGCTGGGAGGGATTGGGGGCAGGAGGAGAAGGGGACGACAGAGGATGAGATGGCTGGATGGCATCACCGACTCAATGGACATAGGTTTGGGTGAACTCCGGGAGTTGGTGATTGATAGGGAGTCTGGCGTGCTGCAATTCATGGGGTTGCAAAGAGTCGGACACGACTGAGCGACTGAACTGAACTGAATGTCTCTCATAATCACTTGTATTTATCCTAAACCAAATAGTGGAATCTGTTTTTAATACGCACACCTGAGCATCAAGTATCTTAAAACAAAGGCATGTAAGTACTAAAAGCATTACAGTCTTAGAAATCAGACATGGAAGCAATATGTCAATTCACTTGGATCAGT
>NW_011486933.1:409-768 GCF_000754665.1 Bison bison bison | reverse complement strand
AAGGAAATTATTTGAAAAGCAATATACTTTTTTTTGTTCAAATATTAATTTTTTGCCACAGTGTGCTAATACTGTAATATATATTTTCTTAGTCATAATTTCTGTCAAGCTTACTTACAACTTAAAATATTCATAAAATAAAGTTGAAATTTATTTATAAATTAGGAAATAATAAGTGATAAAACTAGGAAAACATATTTGATTAATATAAATTTTATGTCATGCATCCACATTTCTTCCATTTCATATTTTTCTCTCTTAGATTTATATAAAAATTCTATTGAAAGCAAATATTATACTATTACATTTTAAAATAATCATAGTTAATAAATATCATTTTCTTTTTTTAAATTGTTTTA
>NW_011486933.1:0-309 GCF_000754665.1 Bison bison bison | reverse complement strand
AAGCCTTTGACTATGTGGATCACAATAAACTGTGGAAAATTCTGAAAGAGATGGGAATACCAGACCACCTGACCTGCCTCTTGAAAAACCTATATGCAGGTCAGGAAGCAACAGTTAGAACTGGACATGGAACAACAGACTGGTTCCAAATAGGAAAAAGAGTACGTCAAGGCTGTGTATTGTTACCCTGTTTAACTTATATGCAGAGTACATCATGAGAAACGCTGGGCTGGAAGAAGGACAAGCTGGAATCAAGATTGCCAGGAGAAATATCAGTAACCTCAGATATGCAGATGACACCACCCTTAT
>NW_011486932.1:3840-3988 GCF_000754665.1 Bison bison bison | reverse complement strand
TCTTAACATCTTCTGCTTCTGTTAGGTCCATACCATTTCTGCCCTTTATTGTGCCCATCTTTGCACGAAATATTCCCTTGGGATCTCTAATTTTCTTGAAGAGATATCTAGTCTTTCCCATTCTATTGTTTTCCTCTATTTCTTTGCA
>NW_011486932.1:0-196 GCF_000754665.1 Bison bison bison | reverse complement strand
ATCTTGAAAGCAGGACTCCATCTTGGGCCAGACTGTGGACTTTGAGCTATTTGCTATGGAAATGACATACCAACTGGAAAACCGGGCCCCTGGAAGGAAGTGCCCCAGGGCTCGTACCTAGACTCTCTTGCCTAAAAGAATACCCTAATTATCTGTGTAACTGAATAGAATCATACATTCTATTATGATTATTGGG
>NW_011486931.1:4856-5446 GCF_000754665.1 Bison bison bison | reverse complement strand
TTGATTCTTCCAATCCATGAACATGGTATATTTCTCCATCTATTAGTATCCTCTTTGATTTCTTTCACCAGTGTTTTATAGTTATCTATATATAGGTCTTTAGTTTCTTTAGGTAGATATATTCCTAAGTATTTTTTTCTTTCCATTGCAATGGTGAATGGAATTGTTTCCTTAATTTCTCTTTCTGTTTTCTCATTATTAGTGTATAGGAATGCAAGGGACTTCTGTGTGTTGATTTTATATCCTGCACCTTTACTATAATCATTGATTAGTTCTAGTAATTTTCTGGTGGAATCTTTAGGGTTTTCTATGTAGAGGATCATGTCATCTGCAAATAGTGAGAGTTTTATTCTTCTTTTCTAATTTGGATTCCTTTTATTTCTTTTTCTGCTCTGATTGCTGTGGCCAAAACTTCCAAAACTATGTTGAATAGTAATGGTGAAAGTGGGCACCCTTGTCTTGTTCCTGACTTTAGAGGAAATGCTTTCAATTTTTCACCATTGAGGATAATGTTTGCTGTGGGTTTGTCATATATAGCTTTTATTATGTTGAGGTATGTTCCTTCTATTCCTGCTTTCTGGAGAGTTCTT
>NW_011486931.1:0-797 GCF_000754665.1 Bison bison bison | reverse complement strand
AAAAAAAAAAAAACTATAGGTACAAAATTGATAACAAATACCAAAAAGCTAAAATTAGAAATCTAGAGTAGAGTTTGGAATTTCAAAAATACAATGTTAAAGAAGAGAAGGGGAAAAAAAGGTCAAAAATTATTTTAAAAATATATATGTGAAGTTTGCTTTAAAAAGAAAAAAAATAGGGTCTTTTTTTTTTTTGCAAAGTAATCAGTTATAAAAGTGGAAATTAAAGGAATAATAGAGGACTTAAAAATTTTTTTAATTAAAAAAATAATTAAAAAAGAAAGAAAGAAAGAATGATCGTACAAATAGTAAAAATATATCTAGGACTTTCTCCGGTTTTGTTGTGACTATTGTTGGTTCAGTTCATTTTTGGCTAGTTCCTTGGTCCGACTTATATTTCTCAAGATCTATAGGCCCCTTCCTATGTAGTTGGTAGTAACCACAGGGTTTTAATCTATTGCCTGTAGCTTCCAAGGCGGTTCCCTCTGTTATAGCTTCTTCTGTTTGCTGTCTCTTCAGTGTCTGGTTTCCACCCTGACACAAGGGGACGGTGGAGGACTACTTTTTTTTTTTAGGCTCAGTTGTTCAGTCGCGCTGAGGGGAGGTAGGGAGGGATGCTGCAAACAAATAACACTGGCGTGTGCTCGCAGTGCCTCAGCCACACTGGGTCTGCCCCCCGTTCATGGCGCGTGTAGCCTCTCTGCCCACGCTGCTTAGGCTTAGGTTGCTCTGCCGGGAACCATCCGTGGCCGGCCCTGGGCTGCCTGTACTTCCCAGGTCCAAGCTGCTCAGGTTCA
>NW_011486930.1:4761-5529 GCF_000754665.1 Bison bison bison | reverse complement strand
TGTTTTTCTTTCTGGCTTACTACACTCTGTATAATAGGCTCCAGTTTCATCCACCTCATTAGAACTGATTCAAATGTATTCTTTTTAATGGCTGAGTAATACTCCATTGTGTATATGTATCATAGTTTTCTTATCCATTCATCTGCTGATGGACATCTAGGTTGCTTCCATGTCCTGGCTATTATAAACAGTGCTGCGATGAACATTGGGGTACATGTGTCTCTTTCAATTCTGGTTTCCTCGGTGTGGGATTGCTGGGTCATATGGCAGTTCTATTTCCAGGTTTTTAAGGAATCTCCACACTGTTCTCCATAGTGGCTGTACTAGTTTGCATTCCCACCAACAGTGTAAGAGGGTTCCATTTTTTCCAGCATTTATTGTTTGTAGACCTTTGGATAGCAGCCATTCTGACTGGGTGAAATGATATTTCATTGTGGTTTTAATTTGGATTTCTCTGATAAAGAGTGATGTTAAGCATTTTTTCATGTGTTTGTTAGCCATCTGTATGTCTTCTTTGGAGAAATGTCTGTTTAGATCTTTGGCCCATTTTTTGATTGGGTCGTTTATTTTTCTGGAATTCAGCTGCAGGAGTTGCTTGTATATTTTTGAGATTAATTCTTGGTCAGTTGCTTCATTTGCAATTATTTTCTCCCATTTTGAAGGCTGTCTTTTCACCTTGCTTATAGTTTCCTTTGTTGTGCAGAAGCTTTTTAATTTTAATTAGGTCCCATTTGTTTATTTTTGCTTTTATTTCCAATATTCTGGGAG
>NW_011486930.1:0-641 GCF_000754665.1 Bison bison bison | reverse complement strand
GATGGGACGAGATGCTATGATCTTAGTTTTCTGAATGTTGAGCTTTAAGCCAACTTTTTCACTCTCCACTTTCACTTCTTCAAGAGGCTCTTTAGTTCCTCTTCACTTTCTGCCATAAGGGTGGTGTCATCTGCATATCTGAGGTTATTGATATTTCTCCTGGCAATCTTGATTCCAGCTTGTGCTTCTTCCAGCCCAGCGTTTCTCATGAGGTACTCTGCATATAAGTTAAATAATCAGGGTGACAATATACAGCCTTGACGAACTCCATTTCCTATTTGGAATCATTCTGTTGTTCCATGTCCAGTTCTAACTGTTGCTTCCTGACCTGCATATAGGTTTCTCAAGAGGCACGTCAGGCGGTCTGGTATTCCCATCTCTTTCAGCATTTTCCACAGTTTCTTGTGATCCACACAGTCAAAGGCTTTGGCATAGTCAATAAAGCAGAAATAGATGTTTTTCTGGAACTCTCTTGCTTTTTCAATGATCCAGCAGATGTTGGCAATTTGATCTCTGGTTGCTCTGCCTTTTCTAAAACCAGCTTGAACATCTGGAAGTTCACGGTTCACACATTGCTGAAGCCTGGCTTGGAGAATTTTGAGCATTACTTTACTAGCGTGTGAGATGAGTGCAATTGTGTG
>NW_011486929.1:22901-23439 GCF_000754665.1 Bison bison bison | reverse complement strand
GACATCCCAAGCAGCTGTTTATTACCTGGAAGGTACCATAGAGTCTCCCTAGTTCATTCCTCTCGTTGTTCACATGAAGAAGCTAAATTTGCAAAAGGTGAAATTTGTGCAATAAAATACTAGAAGTGTATGGACTAGAACTAGAATTTCTTAATTCCTTAGCCTTTCATACTCTTAAGAATAATTTTGAGCACTTTATGAAGAGTGTTTGAAATCTCATCATGGAAACTGTTCATCCTGCTGTCTCTATTTTGACTTACGGTGGAATTTTGTGTTTATGAGAGAAGTAATGTTTCAGAGACCTGTTTTCTGACCAAGGGAAAGTGTTGATTACTTTTCCCTTCAAAGTAGGAAAAAATAATATGCAAAAGTTTAAGGAAAAATGCAAACTGACCTCTTAGCCAAGTGTCTATATTAATGTGTTCAGTCAGGGGGTTAAGATACTTCTATAATTCTCAAATATTAATTCATTGTTTATTCTACCAACAAAGATACAATACTGACTGCAGTATGTTTTAGGGAAAATATTTCTCATAGG
>NW_011486929.1:20256-22412 GCF_000754665.1 Bison bison bison | reverse complement strand
CCGCTAATGTCCTTGGTGGGAGGGTGTTGGTTTATTAGTAGATCTAAAGCATTTCATATTCATATTCTGCTTAACAATATGATGCTACACCTTAGCAGTTTAGCAAAATGGCAATTCTGTTTGTTTAATAAGCCATATAATGTGCTGCATCATCAATTTGATTTTGCTGGGTAAACTAAGAGAGCCAGTCAGCACTGATGAAGTTGAATTTTACAGGTCATTGCACCATCCTGTATGAAAGAAATCCAGGACACCCCATGTACATATACATTGTAGCTAGGGGCTGAATACATTTCGTGCAACCTTTCATTTTCTGTTAAGGGAAAAAATATGAAGCCCCGTACAGCTCCTATAGAAATCAGTGTTAAAATTCTGTTGCTACATTTCTATTCCTCATATGGACCGTTTCCTAGCATTTCTACCCTAAACACAATTGCCTCTGAATTACCAATATATGCCTGAATAGATGACAATTTCCAAACTCGACTTGGAAAACACAGTGCTAATCCTGATGTAATAAAGTTGAAGTACAAGGAGTTGTTAATGGGGTCAAATATATTCTGCTCTCTACTCTCTTGAGAGCTTATGAGAACCACATCCTGATATCCTTGCTTTATTGAAGAGGACTATTTTATTTGCTACTAATCAGAAGATGGATGCCATATCTCAGCTCCCTGAATGATTGGTTTTTCTCAATCTAGTGAAAACATAGGGTAGATTTCTCCTATAACACTAATACAGTTAATGATAGGAAGACCACAGAATGAAGACTATAAAGCTAATTTTCACTGTAAGAAAATAGTTGACTTTAGCTCTTTAAGGCAAAATTGTTGCCTTGTTGCTGAGTTGAAATTAATATCTATTTTACCTCTCAAATGTGGTATCATCTGAGTTTCACTGAAGCATCTAAGAACATACTAGTTGGATGAGGTGCAGTCTTCCCAATTACACGTTTGTCCTGTGGTCCCTCTCTTTGGGAAGATATACCCATGTAGGACTCTTTCCCATTCCTGCTTTAGTCATGTGAAAGAGAATACTTCTTGTTGCATGTTACTTCATCAGCATCTTGCTGAGACGTGTCTCACCCTCACAAGTCCCTAAGTTCATTTATTGGTTAGATTTCATACGCTGCTTTGAATTTTACATTAGTGATTCAGTAAAGGCTTTTTATTCCTACCTTATCAGAGCCCCTTCATGGTTGTAAATCATATAGTGATGTAAAAAAAAAAAAGAAATGGAAAAAAGAATTTTGATTCATATAACCTATTTTCCAACAATTATTGAAATGTGACAGGTGATACCTCAATAGCATATACCTCTCCAACCACAACCTAATATCTGTCATTTCCTTTATAACCAAACACCAGTCTTATAAAAACAGAGATATAATTCATATACCAGAAGCTATCATTTTAAAGTGTACAGTTGAGTGATTTTTAGTGTATTCATTATTGTGCAGATAATTACCCCTAATTCCAGAATATTTTATCACCCCAAAAGAAATCTTTTACCCATTAACAGTCATTTCCTATTCTCCTTCCTACCCAGCCCAAGGCAACCACTTATATTTCTGTTTCTGTGGATTTCCCTATTCTGAATATTTCATATAAGTGAGTTTATATAATATGTGGCTCTTAATGTCTGACTTTTTCCCTTTTATGATTGAATACTATTCTGTTGCATAGATATACCTCATTTCATTTATACATTCATCAATTGATGAAAATTTACATTGTTTCAGCTTGGAGGCTATTATGAATAAGGCTGCATAACCATCCATCTTGATAGAGTTGTCTATATACACTGTCATCTTTTAATTTCCCAGTCATTCCTCCACCTGCTTCATTTGATTTTTCTCCAAGCACTCACCTAAAGACTCTCTCTCCGGTATCACTAGCAATGGCTATGCTAGCAAATCTCAACCACTTTTTAGTATAGCTTGTCCTGACTCACAGCTGCAGTTGACACTGTAGACAGTGTCTCTTCTACCTTTGACATTTGTGACACCACATTTTTATGCTTTTCCTACTCTGAGGACAGCTGTTTCATTTCTGTCTTTGAAAACTGAACTTCTCTTCTTGGCCATTAAAGTACGATTTGTTCAAGACTAGATCCTGGCCACCTTTTCTTTTCGTTCAAAAGTCTCTTCCTAGGCA
>NW_011486929.1:19293-19925 GCF_000754665.1 Bison bison bison | reverse complement strand
TTCTTTTTTTTAATTTATTTTCTGAATGTAATGACTTTCCTTATCACCCAGCTTAGGAAAGCACAAAATAAAGTATCTTCCTGAAGGTTCATGTTGGAGTGGTTAACAGCTTTGGAGACTGACTGTCTGGGCTTAGTTTCAAGGTCTGTACATACTCCCTGTGTAAACTTGGAGATGTCACAACCATCCTGTGCATATTGCCTCTTTAGTAAGACAAGTAATCCTCAGAGTGGTTGAGATGATTACACTAGTTAAAATTTTAGTGAAGACTTTAGAACCATGCCTGACATGAAATCAGAACTTTAAATGTTCACTCTTTTCCCTCTGACTCATCTCCCATTTCTAGTACTTTATTTCCTAAGTAGTTCTCAAATTCCTCAGCTCACCTCTATTTCTACCACCTTGTAACAAACTCCTATTACGACTCAGATTCATTGATGTCGTCTAAACTGGTTACCACACTTTGGCTAAAATCACCTTTTTAAAGCCCACACTACTATATATAAAATAGATAACTAATAAGGACCTACTATATAGGACAGGGAATTCTACAGAACACTCTGTAATGGCCTGTATGAGTAAAGTGAAGTCGCTCAGTCGTGTCTGACTCTTTGTGACCCCATGGACTATAG
>NW_011486929.1:17046-18671 GCF_000754665.1 Bison bison bison | reverse complement strand
ATATTGATTTTTAATGGTACATAAGTTTTGTGTCTTTTTTCCCCCCAGTCATGCCTATTTCACCCTGAATAGTTTGCTTTACCCTTTGTAGTGTAAGTCCTTTTAAACATACAATGGGAACTGAATCAGTATTTCTTAAATATAAACATAACTATAGTATTGTCATTTTAACAAATCAATATCCATGCTATTTATTACACACAGTCTCTTTTTACTCATTCCCTCTAATAACATTCCATGCACCTTGAAATCCTTTCACTTGACTGTATCTTTTGCTTGAGGAAGGATTTGAGAAAGGACACATTTTTATCAGATGCTCTATTCCCAACACAGAGAAGTTGATTGAAAGATTCTTCTTTGTTACATACTCGTAATATTTAACTGATTATTACATTAAAGGTGATTTCCAAAAATAACAAAGTCAAGCCCTTTGTTTCTATCCCTCAAATCTTAAAACAGATGGTTAATTGCTAGTATGTGTATATTTGTGTATACATTTTGACTTCCTCAGAGACATGTACAATGCAGTCTCTAATAATGCAATTGAATGTGAAATTTGAAACTGAAGTCGAAGCCAAAGTTGGAATCCCATCTCCTATACTACTCCAGCTGTGGAGCAGATTGCCTGTGAACTAAATAGCATTTACCTTGTAGCGTTATTGTAAAGATTAAATGAGCTAATACTTTTGTAATTATCATGTGGTAAGCACCAGATAAGTGTTACCTAGTAGAAGAATGAGGAGAGGATTAGTAGGAGTAGTAATATTTATAAAGTAGTGTCTCTCCCCCTAGAATGACGTGTTTTTCCCTTCTGTATCCTCACAAGAAAGAGATCTCTTTCAGTCATCTTTGCATCCTCAGGACTTGGCACAGAGTAGGTACTCAATAAAGAGTTAGTTCTATTATCTAGTTTTTAGTTGTGTATGCTTGTTATACCAGCGGCTGTCTGTACTTTACTGCAGGTCTGGAAAAGACATTACACTTTAATTTGGGTGTTGGTTTGTCATCAAGACAAATCCTTTGAATATATGCCTATTTGAGATAAGTAATGCAGGATGTTAATTAGTACTCCAATACAGTTGATGTATATTTTATAACCTGAGGTACTCCTGCTTTTTAGCATCTATGTGTGAATTAACATTTAGAGATATGAGTAATTGTTTTAATGAGAATTTCACCTCTACACCACTCCACTTTCACTTCATTGTGAATGCAGTTAGGTTTGCCATAGCCTTCTCCCTGTGAACCTGTAGATAAGGCATGGAAAAAATTATTACTTTTCCTATAATCCTTCTGCTGAAATATGATAGGAAAGCACCAATGAATTTAGGATCGTTAATGTTCTCTCTGAACTGGAACTCTTTAAATCATAAAATAGCACATAATATATTTTTATTAAAATGTTGACATTATTTCAAAATGTGTGTTTTAGAGCAAGTTTTGTACAAGTTCTTACAACATATGGATATATTCTTCATTTCGTCTTTCAATTAATGTGATGACAAAGACTGTTTATTTCTGCTATGGATGTGTTGTTTTCCTGCCATTAGTTTTCCTGCATGTTGCCTGCAATAATTTATCACACATTCTGAAGTGGTGTTCTACATAAATATTTAAGTTTGTGC
>NW_011486929.1:15977-16946 GCF_000754665.1 Bison bison bison | reverse complement strand
ATTTTATATATATTTTAGACTATGGAAATGATAATAGACAAAAAATAAATTCAAACAGTTTTCTTATTCAAGTTCAAAACGGGTCATAAAGCAGCGGAAACAACTCGCAACATGAACAACACATTTAGCCCAGGAACTGCTAGTAAACGTACAGTGCACTGATGGTTCAAGAAGTTTTGCAAAGGAGATGAGAGCCCTGAAGATGAGGCACTCAGTAGCCGGCCATCGGAATTTGATGACAAATTGAGATGAATCATCAAAACTGATCCTCTTACAGCTATACAAGAAGTTGCAAAAGAACATCAACATCAACCATTCTACGCTCATTTGGCATTTGAAGCAAATTGGAAAGGTAAAAAAGCTTGATTAGTGGGTGCCTCATGCATTGGAGAAGGAAATGGCGACCCACTCCAGTACTCTTGCCTGGAAAATCCCATGGATGGAGGAGCCTGGTAGGCTGCAGTCCATGGGGTCGCTAAGAGTCGGATTCGACTGAGCATCTTCACTTTCACTTTTCACTTTCATGCATTGGAGAGGGAATGGCAACCCACTCCAGTGTTCTTGCCTGGAGAATCCCAGGGACGGGGGAGCCTGGTGGGCTGCCGTCTATGGGGTCCCACAGAGTCGGACACGACTGAAGCGACTTAGCAGCAGCAGCATGAGCTGACCACAAATCAAAAAAAAAAAAAAATCGTCATTTTGAAGTGTCGTCTTCTCTTATTCTATGTAACACCACCATTTCTCAGTCATATTGTGATGTGCTATGAAAAGTGGATTTTATATGGCAACTGGCAATAACAGCTCAGTGGTTGGACTCCAAAGCACTTCCCAAAGCCAAACTTGCACCAAAAGAAGGTCATGGTCACTGTTTGGTGGTCTGCTGCCTGTCTGATCCACTACATCTTTCTGAATTCTGGTGAGACCGTTACATCTGAGAAGTATGCTCAGCAGATTGATGAGATGCACCAG
>NW_011486929.1:14180-15811 GCF_000754665.1 Bison bison bison | reverse complement strand
AGTTTGATTAATAAAGATGTGATTAGCCTAGTTATAATGATTTAAGTTTCAGGGTCCAAAACTGCAATTACTTCATCACCAACTTAATAGTTTCCTTTAAGTTTTTCCTTCAATATACCTCTGATGATGTTTACCTACATATCAGAATTTTTCTTTTGGAAACTTAGCATGACTACATTTTAGTTTCTTTAGAATGAAAGAATATTAACAGATAGACTTAAAGAATAAATTTTTTAGAGTTTCTCTCCTCAAAAATTGGAGCTCTTTAGGGCTCATAATGGCATCTTTGTCTTGATGTAGCAGCCAAGGCAGAGCAGAACATAAAACCAACACTAAGGTCATTACCTGATCCGGATGGATGAACTCTCTCTCTGACTGAAGATCAGAAACTAAACAAGATTTCTCAAGGCACCCACAAGTTCTGTGACTGTGTGACTTTTTGGCTATTGAGCATAACAGGACACAAGAGGACCATGTTGTTAGAAATCATATAGAAGGAAAAATTAGCTTACATAAAAGGCAAAAGCAGTATTTGGATCTGAAGTTCGATAGTTAGTGGTGATGGCTAAGGGTATCTTGTGAATAGCATCACCCCATCTTTGCTAAGGTAATCCTAGGCATTTTCCTCTCTGTATTTCTATCATAAATTAGTGCTGCTATTAACACACTTACTATGTTACATTATTGCCACGTTTTTACATGAGTTTATTGTAGGTAATCATTCTTTATCTGTTCTATGCAGGACCTAGCAGAGTATCTGGTACCATGCATATCAATACTCATTAGATTAGTGAGCTAACAAATTAAGTGTCTTACCACATCAATAACAAACAATAAGCCCAGAACAATCATTTTGTTCAAAACATTTGATGTCTTAACATTAACTGATTTTTGTAGTCTATTGTAAGTTCCAAGAGGTCAAGGGCTATATTAAACCACATCTTTGAAATTAACTCTGTACTTTAACAGAGCAGGCACTCAAAACTACTTTTTGAAAGAAGCAAAATAATTCTTACAATAATAGCTTTCATTTATACAGCACCTACTATGTGCCACCCAATGTTCTAGGCACTCCATTAGTTTTTTTTGTTTGTTTGTTTGTTTGTTTGTTTTTAACATATGCCTTGAAGTAATACACAATATGGATTCTACATGATATAGATCAGCTGTGCTTTCACAGAAGCTATGATTCATTCATAAAATGGAGAAAAAAGGACTGATCTCCTAGGATGTTTTGTGATGATTAAGTGAGGCAATGCTTGCAGCATACGTGACCTAGACTGGCAGAGCAGATTTGCTTAAGATATTTTAGCTATTATGACTATTATTGCTACAACTATCATCTCTTCCAACAGTGGATAAGTTAGGCTGTAAATTTAGAGGGCTTAAATAGAGAAATCTAATGAAGTCTGTGCAATCAGCAAGATGATAGGTGTACATTTTGGCCCCTCATTTCCACACCTTCTACTTCATAAGGAAGCACCATTTTCCAAGATTTCCTGTCAAATGGCACTTACCTAGCTCTTGGTATATGTATATACTACAGATCTGAGTAGACTGAAAACAGCAAAAATGGTAATAGGTAACACTTCTTTTTAAAAATATTTCTTTATTAATTTGGCTGTGCTGGG
>NW_011486929.1:13141-13781 GCF_000754665.1 Bison bison bison | reverse complement strand
GGGAACGTGGAGTCTTAATAGCTAACACTCCTTTAGTGATTCTCTCTGCCTGGGACAGTATCTTCTGTCCACACCCTTCACTCTCTGTCTGCCCTCCCCTTAATTAGTTTCATGCTACCAGACATTCTATATATTTAAGTGGTGAATTCCTTTATTCTCTGCTTCCTCCTCACCCCTTGTAGACTATAAAATCTGAGGACAGGAGATCATTTGATTTCCTCACTTAATGTATTCTCAGCATCAGCCCTTAGTGTAGAGTATCTTTTAAATGAACAAAAGAATATGAGTATTCTTCATACTCATCACAAATGATCAGTTCATTCATTCATCATAGCTGTTGAAAAATGTTTAAAACAGTAAAATTTCACAACCTTCTCAAAGGATTATATCAATGCAGTTCAGTTCAGTTCAGTTGCTCAGTCATGTCTAACTCTTTGCAACCCCATGGACTGCAACACGCCAGGCCTCCCTGTCCATCACCAACTCCCAGAGTTTACTCAAACTCATGTCCATTGAGTCAGTGATGCCATCCAACCATCTCATCCTCTGTCGTCCCCTTCTCCTCCCACCTTCAATCTTTCCCAGCATCAGGGTCTTTTCCAATGAGTCAGTTCTTTGCATCAAGTGGCCAAAGTATTGA
>NW_011486929.1:11397-12529 GCF_000754665.1 Bison bison bison | reverse complement strand
GTTGGCAATTTGATCTCTGATTCCTCTGCCTTTTCTAAATCCAGCTTGAACATCTGGAAGTTCACGGTTCATGTACTGTTGAAGCCTGGCTTGGAGAATTTTGAGCATTATTTTGCTAGCGTGTGAGATGAGTGCAATTGTGCCATAGTTTGAGCATTCTTTCTCATATCCTTTCTTTGGGATTAGAGTGACAACTGACCTTTTCCAGTCCTGTGGCCACTGCTGAGTTTTCTAGACTTGCTGGCATATTGAGTGCAGCACTTTCACAGCATCATCTTTCAGGATTTGAAATAGCTCAACTGGAATTCCATCATCTCCACTAGCTTTGTTCGTAGTGATGCTTCCTGAGGCCCACTTGACTTCACATTCCAGGATGTCTAGCTCTAGGTGTGTGATCAGACTATTGTGATTATCTGAGTTGTGAAGATCTGTTTTGTATAGTTCTTCTGTGTATTCTTGCCACCTCTTCTTAATATCTTCTGCTTCTGTGAGTTCCATACCATTTCTGTCCCAGGCACAGGGATTATATGGCTTATGACAATTTAAAATGCATATAAACTTTGATTTGATTTTTTCCAATTTCAAATCCAAAGGAAAAAAGCATAGAGAGTGGAAGATTAATGCACAATTTTAGTCATTCCAGCATTGTATTCAATGGATAAAATTGTCAACAATCTAGATTATGTTTAAAGAGTTAATGTTCATTTATTCTACAGAATATTATATATCAGTATTGGAAAGAATGGAGTAGGTCTCTGTATTTTTTAAAATTCCCATTCATAGGGGAAAGATAAACTGAATCCTAGATAGCATATTGAAAAGCAGAGACATTACTTTTCCAACAAAGGTTCGTCTAGTCAAGGCTATAGTTTTTCCTGTGGTCATGTATGGATGTGAGAGTTGGACTGTTAACAAGGCTGAGCGCCGAAGAATTGATGCTTTTGAACTGTGGTGTTGGAGAAGACTCTTGAGAGTCCCTTGGACTGCAAGGAGATCCAACCAGTCCATTCTGAAGGAGATCAGCCCTGGGATTTCTTTGGAAGGAATGATGCTAAAGCTGAAACTGCAGTACTTTGGCCACCTCATGCGAAGAGTTGACTCATTGGAAAAGACTCTGATGCTGGGAGGGATT
>NW_011486929.1:9700-11265 GCF_000754665.1 Bison bison bison | reverse complement strand
TCTGGGTGAACTCCGGGAGTTGGTGATGGACGGGGAGGCCTGGTGTGCTGCGATTCACGGGGTCGCAAAGAGTCAGACACGACTGAGCGACTGAACTGAACTGAACTGAAACTGAATCCATCCCTCGTTTTTTAAATTGGTGTATAGTTGCTTTACAGTGTTGTACAACCAAGTGAATTATCTATAATTCGTACATACATATTCCCTCCCACTTGAGCCTGCCTCCCACCCCACCCCATCCCACCCATCTAAGTCAACGTAGAACACCAAGCTGAGCTTCCTGCACTAAACAGCAAGATTCTTACAATGGTTTGTTGTTGTTGTTAAAAATATAAGCTGAAAAAATATTGTGTATAGAATAATTCCTTCCCCTATAGGCTCATATTATTCTCTCTTCCCTGTTTTCACTTTTGCCGTATTATTTTCCTCACATCTAGTTTCAGGTGCTCGTGGGTGACCACTGTTCTCCATTCATCCCACTAGTCACAACTCCATTGCTCTTTCAGTTCATAAAGTAGTTTTATTTTCTGTTCTATAGGTTCTGTTTGACCCACCTCTTCCATCCCTCTTGTTTGGCTTCAAGCCAGCCACTTGGCAGAAGCCAATCTCTCTTTGCCCTCCCACTCTTCCCTGGTCACTAACAAATATTCAGGGACCTTTTCTTGTCCAGATCCAGTGGCTGCATTCTTTCTGACCTGGAAGGTCCATTTAGTACTGTGGGCCCCAATATTTACTTTTTGGGGAGTAATAAATTAGTTTGCTGAACTGATGGTTTATTGACTATATGTATCTGTGTATGCCTATGCATATATATATATATGTGTGTGTGTGTGTGTATATATGTATGTATATATGTATACATATGTATGTATATATGTATATACATATATGTGTATATATACATATGTATATACATATACACGTATGCTGCTGCTTCTAAGTCGCTTCAGTCACGTCCGACTCTATGCGACCCCATAGACGGCAGCCCACCAGGCTCCCCCGTCCGTGGGATTCTCCAGGCAAGAACACTGGAGTGGGTTGCCATTTCCTCCTCCAGTGCATGAAAGTGAAAAGTGAAAATGAAGATGCTCCGTCGTGTCCGACTCTTCGCGACCCCATGGACTGCAGCCCACCAGGCTCCTCCATCCATGGGATTTTTGAGGCAAGAGTACTGGAGTGGGGTGCCATTACCTTCTAGAGTTACACTATTACAATCATTGATAATATATTGAACTATACATTTGATCAGCTGCTTCAATTCTAGTCATCATTTGCGTTGAAGGCTTAGTCATATACTTGTAATACAAGAAATAATAATCCTGTGTAACAAGCAAAATACAAATGGTATAGTTAATAACATTAGTGGAATTAAAAGTAAATATTTTAGTCATGAGCCTCCCACACCAGTTTTTTTTTAAAGATTGTCAAGACTAGGGAATGGGTCACTTAGACCAGAGATCTTATTTTTCATGTGGTTCAAATGTGTGTGTATATATATATATATATGAATATATGTGCACAAATATAGTATATTATAATATATGGTATGTATATTACAAATAAAA
>NW_011486929.1:7367-9600 GCF_000754665.1 Bison bison bison | reverse complement strand
TAAAATCTCTGGGTCTGAAATATCATTTATTACCAAAGAAGTGTGTCAGTCTAGCCTGACGTACTCCTTTTAATATTCTTCTATGTCTGTTCTCTTCATTAAAGGAATAAAATTATTTGAAAAGAAAGGTTAAATTTATCTCTTTATATCACTTAATGTAATATTTGTGTTGGCACTTTTGCCTTTGATGGAGATAATTTCTAATATGCATAATTAAAATTTCAGCCTTTGCAGAACTATTTATTTTGGGGGAGGGGGTAAAATGTTTTAATAAAGGTAACCACTATTTTGTGTGTGTAATAGTAAACATAAATAAGTAAATTACAAAAAATAAGTTAAGTCTTATCATTTTACCACAATACCAATGAATAGTTTGATATATATTGTTTTCCTTTATTCCTTCTATCCTCTAGTGGAATTTCAGTATTTTACTACTTGATGTTTTTTAACAGTACATAATAGCTACTGTAACAAACATAAGAGTTTGCTATTAAATATACTTCCGTACTATCATTTTATGACTAAACAAAAACACCATCTTTATCTTAATGTTTTTACTTGTTCCAGTAGATTTCTTAGTTATATTTTCTTTATTGCAAAAGTAAATATTAATAACATCAGTCCTCCAAACAAATTATACTTAGTGATTCTATTTTATACATGATCTACTTTGAGATTTTGTTGATGCTGTATTTTTAGGTATTTGATGATATATAACACAGTATTCAGGAATCAGCCAATCATGTGACTTTCTTTTTTTTTACATTCTCTGCTTCTTTTGGCTAAAGTAAATACGTCTTTAGCAACTAGATAAAATGATAGTCATTTGTCAGTTAATGCTGACCTTTGAAGTTTAGTATAGAAATTCTTTTGACAAATGGGATGTATATGCCAAAGCGTTTGCATTAATTGCATCAGCATGATAAATTTAGTCAGTACACTTCTTTCAAAAATAACTCTTACACTTCTTTCAAAAATAACTCTTAATAGGCCAACTAACCTTCAATCATTTCAAAAAAGCAGTAACATATTATAGTCCAAGGTACTAGCAATGCAAGCATCCATCCCTTATTCCAATAACTGAGAGAGTGCGTCAAGAACTTTGGCAGCCACCCACATTTGAAGATCAAAGCCATAAGACATTCTAAGCTCAGAGAGCCAATAACAGTTGCCTGCTTAGCTGAAATAGAGGTGTCAGTCTGAAGAATCTGCTGTAGGCCCTATCAGTTCTGTGCAACCAGATTCCGGGAGGAAGACTGTGAGAGATTTGGGGGACTTTGGGTAGATGTGATGGTGATAAAGAGAGGCCATTCCATTTTCATCCCACTTTTCATGTGAGAAACTAAGCAGTGCTTTCTGAGCAGAGCAGTTAATTGGCTGGCTTGCTCCTGCTTCCTTGAAGTCAGCCATCATTTAAGAAGGGCTGTGTCCCTAATATGAGAAGCTCCAGCTACATGGTGAGTTCCTGGAAGAAGAGACATCATGGGGACAGAGACAGGCCAAGAAGCACCTAGGCCACAGACTTGTATGTAAAGTGGGCACCTTAGAGGGAATCCTTCTGGTGAGCTGCTCTAGCTAATACCACAGATAAGAGATGAATCACCCAGCAGAGAGCTTCCTAGATTCCAAACCCACAAAATTGTGAGCAAAATAAAATGAGTTGTTTTATGTCAATAAATCCTGGATTACGTTTTCACATGAAAATGGATAGCTGAATTAAAACATACTTGTGAATCATTCTATCATGTCATCTAATATTGTCAGGCAGATTTTTCTCATGAAAGCCTTGAGCTTCTGGGACACAGAGCTTCTGGGACACAAGAGAAGGAGGAGGAACGGGTAGATATGTTTACCTGTATAAACTTCTTTTACAAAAAGTTAAACAGGAACTTGTCTAATATTTATATTTTTTAAATTTTTAAAAAAATTTTCCCTGTTATGAAAATAACATGATCAATATGGAAAACTTAGAAATAAACATGAACAAAAACTGAAATGAAAATTAGTTTTAAATTGCTACCTGTGTTTTCCATTCATTATTTACCACTGTTAATGTGGATTAAACCTTTAAGGCATTTTTTTTTTTTAATATAGGTGACTATATCTGATTATACCTATGTGTTTAGCAGGGGCAATATCACATAACAGTTGAAGACCAAGGCTTTGGACCCAAATTGTTCAAACCCCAGTATCTTCTCCTCTACTATACCTTATTGGCTTTGTGACCTTGGCC
>NW_011486929.1:4159-6856 GCF_000754665.1 Bison bison bison | reverse complement strand
TCGCTCAGTCATGTCCAACTCTTTGTGACCCCATGAATCGCAGCACACCAGGCCTCCCTGTCCATCACCAACTCCCAGAGTTTACCCAGACTCATGTCCGTCGAGTCAGTGATGCCATCCAGCCATCTCATCCTCTGTCATCTCCTTCTCCTCCTGCCCCCAATCCCTCCCAGCATCAGGGTCTCACATGAGGTGGCCAAAGTATTGGAGTTTCAGCTTCAGCATCAGTCCTTCCAGTGAACACCCAGAACTGATCTCTTACCCAGATACAATAATTAGCAACACATGGACATCCTTATAGTTCACTTTAAATACTCATTTTAAATCATCAACTCTGATAAAACTAAAATGATAGCTGTGTCCTAAGTATAGGAGCCTCCATATCTTAAGGAAATGCTATTAATTATTTGTGTTTACATTAGAAAGACACACTTAAGAGCCTCAAGATACTAGCTTTTATCTGATTCCAAACATAAAATGGTCAGTTCCCCTTATTCAGCTCCAGTGCACGGCCTTCATTATATCTTGTTTCCTCTGATATATCGAAGAAGAAAATGGAATAATTTAAAAGATGCCAGTGGGATAAAACACTATATTCCTAAATTTAGTGACATTTTCAGAGCTATTTTAACCAGTGTAATTGAAATCCTCTTGTTCTCCACTGACATATTTTAGAAGTTCATATGTTTAGAGTCTGAAATTTCATTCCAAAAATGATAGAAAGCCTCTTGAACTCAGTGGAGAGTTACTGAGCTGAATTATGATGGGCAAAGGCTTCAGTGAGCTTAGGGAAGCCTATATACTCTTCCACATGGATTAATTTCACAATCTCTCCTAGACAGTATGGTGTGTAGGTAGCTAGTGTGAAAAATATCATGTCATCAACTTCCATGTGCTACCACATTACAGTTGAAGCCATAAATTCTGAGATGCTATTTTCCAGGCAAATATGTTTCTTTGGAATTATAGTGGTATGTTCAGTAGCATGCAGAAAGAAGTTAAAATTATGGGAGGGAAATAAGTTCCCCTAGTCATACTACAACTGTGAAGCTATAATAAACGGTTATTAATGTAGAAATACCTGGTATTTGTTTTTATAACACATACTATAAACATTTAATATTGTTGTGAGCATTACATGAAACCATTTACTAAAAATATTTTTTGAGCACCTATATTGTGATAGGCACTGTTCTAGTTGAGGATAAAAGAGGGACATCTCATTCCTCCAGAATCTTGCTTTCCATAGAGAAAGACAGATACACAGTAAATAGGTGAACAAATAATCATATCAGTAAATCTACTTTCTACCCTAAAACACATTAAAAATTAACTTTTGCAGATCCCCAATGGTTCTTGTGATCAGTGAATGCTTTTACCAACTGCCACTAGAACCCTCCAGCATCGTGCAGTGTCTCTTTGATTCTGTTTCATCATCTAAAAATACATAAACAGAAAAACAATAGCTTTTTGTCAAAGAGACCCATTTCTCTCTTATGCCATCCAGAATACTGAATCAAGAGCTGCTTGACTGGGAAGAGGGGGGTATGAAGAAGCTGGAAAATCAACACGTAAGATCTTGGAAGGCATTAAAAGCATGAAGTTCCTACTAACTGTGTGGAAGACGACATCAAGATTACCTATGAACTACCAGGGACACCTTGCCCATAAATCCGCTCTGCTGGCTCGTGTATAACACATAATTCTGTATGCCTCACTCACATACATACCCCATCCTTTGGTCAGTTCTGGATGCACAGCCAGATGAAAAGCAGCAAGAACAAGATTTAACAGACACTTAATGAGCATGCACAGAAAGCAGGCCCAAATGAGCCAGGGAGAAACAACAGGTTTGAAATTTACCACCATCTTTGGGAAAACAAAAAGAAGACCTGGCCTGCTGTGTTACAGGATCAGGAGAAGGCATATAAGATGAAGAATTCTGTCACAAGACGGAGTAAGTAGCATGGAGCATATATATCCATTGGTGGTCTGAGAAAGCCTCAGAATCAGTAGGAGGGATGATGGGAAGATAGCAATGGAAAACTTCAAGTAAATGAAAAATCAAGGCAACATGACACCACCAAATGATCACAGTAATCTTCTAGTACGTGTTCCCCAAGATATGGAGATCTAGGATTTACCTGGTAAAGAATTCAAAGGAAGATTTTAAGGAAACTTGGTGAGCTACAATAAAACACAGAAGGATAATTTAGCAAAATTAGGAAAACAATACATGAACAAAATGGGAACTTTAACAAAAACATAAAAATAATTTTAAAAGAACCAAACAGAAATGCTGACAGATAAATGACTGAAATTTAAAACGTAATAATGAGCATCATAAGCAGAATGGATCAAGCAGAAGAAACAATCTACAAGTTAAAGACAGAAACTTTCAAATTATCCAGTCAGAGGAGAACTAGGAAAAAAGAATGAAAATGAGTGAAAGGAATCTACCTGATCTATTAGAATATGATCAAAAGAAACAATTTATATAGTATTGAAGTTCCAAGAGAAGAGAGGGAGAAGGGGGACACAAAACCTATGTAAAGGAGTGATGGCTGGAGAACTTCCCAAATCTGGAGAGAGATTTAAATATCTAAGTTCATGAAGCTCATAGGTCACCAGACAGGTTCAACTTGAAGATATCTTCTCCAACACACTATAATAATAAACTGTCAAAAATCAAAGACA
>NW_011486929.1:469-1069 GCF_000754665.1 Bison bison bison | reverse complement strand
AGGTCTATTGTTGTTCACTCACTCAGTCGTGTCCGACTCTTTGTGAGCCCGTGGACTGCAGCACACCAGGCTTCCCTGTCCTTCACCATCTCCCAGAGCTTACTCAAACTTACGTCCATTGAGTCAGTGATGCCATCCAACCATCTCGTCCTCTGTCGTCCCCTTCTCCTCCTGTCTTTTATCTTCCCCAGCATATGATCCCAGAACTACCATATGATCCAGCAATTCCATTAGTGGGTATTTATCCAAAGAAAACAAAAACACTAATTCTGAAAGATATATGTAAGCACTATGTCCATTATAGCATTATTTACAATAGACAAGATATGGAAGCAACCTAAGTGTGTATCCACATATTGATAAAGAAGGTGTGACATATAGATAGACACATATATACACATATACATACATACATACATAATACACATACACACATACATAAATATACAATGGAATATTACTTAGTCATAAAAAAAAATGAAATCTTTCCATTTGCAACAACGTGGACCTGGAGGGTACTATGCTAAGTGAAATTAGCCAGTCAGAGAAGAACAAATACCATATGATTTCTCTTATACATGCAATCTAAAAAGCAAAATA
>NW_011486929.1:0-352 GCF_000754665.1 Bison bison bison | reverse complement strand
AAAGGAATAAAAAAAAAAAACATAAAAAAAAATTTAATGTAAGCAAGACTTCATTCTTTTTCTTTTCTAATATTTTCCTTTTGTTACTCTACAGCATGCCAAAATTTCCTTAGTAAAGGGAATTTTTTAACCTTTCATTCTTCCTAAAAGTAGTAAACATTTACCTACATACACACAGAGGTGTTTGTGAGTAACAGATTTCTACCCAGGTATGTGTGTATTATGTATTTTTTATAGCTATAGAAGGAATGATGCCAAAGCTGAAACTCCAGTACTTTGGCCACTTATGCGAAGAATTGACTCATTGGAAAAGACTCTGATGCTGGGAGGGATTGGGGGCAAGAGGAGAAGG
>NW_011486928.1:22185-22699 GCF_000754665.1 Bison bison bison | reverse complement strand
ATGTGAGATGAAAAGTGGATTTTATATGACAACTGGTGATGACCAGCTCAGTGGTTGGACACAGAAGAAGCTCCAAAGCACTTCCCAAAGCCAAATTTGTACCCCCCCCCCAAAAAAAATCATGGTCACTATTTGGTGGTCTTCTGCTGGTCTGATCCACTACAGCTTCTGAATCTCAGCAAAACTATTACATCTGAGAGTAACAACAAATTGATGAGATGTACCAAAAACTTTAACACCTGCAGCAGGCATTGGTCAACAAAAAGGGCCCAGTTTTTCTCCATGACAACGCTCAACTGCACATGGTACAACCAGCGCTTCAAAAGTTAAATGAATTGGGCTACAAAGTTTTGCCTCATCTGCCTTATTCACCTGACCTCTCCCCAACCGACTACCACTTTTTCTAGCTTCTCGACAACTTTTTGCATGGAAAATGCTTCCACAACCAGCAGGACACAGAAAATACTTTCCAAGAGTTTATCGAATCCTGAAGCATGTATTTTTATGCCACAGG
>NW_011486928.1:20939-22085 GCF_000754665.1 Bison bison bison | reverse complement strand
GCTCTTCCGATCTACAATGTATACTTATATATGTGTGTGTGTGTGTGTGTGTGTGTGTGTGTGTGTATTTATAAGTATACATTGTTTCATGTTTTTAAATAGACAAAATTGTTGTATGTTACGTATTCCTGTTTTTTTTTTTAATTTTTTGGATTATTTAGGTTAAAGTATAACTAAACAACTAGATAGCTAGATATAGATCTAGTTCATACTTTAAACTGTAATCAACTTTATGAATAGATACCCCTTATGTCAATGTTTCCATGTAGAACATTTAAAACCAGTAAATATTAATTTCTTAAATTAATGCATAAATTTAATGCCATTATAATTGGAATCCAAAAGTATTTCTGGGGTTCATATATAAGTTTAATGCAATTATAATTAGGATCCCACTATCTATTTCTTGAGCAGAAAGTTCTTAAATCAGGCTAATTTCATATTGAAAACTAGAACTATTTTTTTTTAATCAACAACCATCCACTTCCAAGGTTATTATGATTTTCTCATTGCCCCACACTTACAAGGAACCTAAGTATACTCCATGTGTAAATTAAGTCCTTCAAGTCTTGGGCAGGCTGTTATATAATAAATATTTCAGATAATTAATGCATGAAAAATATTCAATATCATCAGTTATCAAATAGAAAGGCATAAAAATTGAAACAACAATTCCATTACCCATTTTTTCTCTCATGCTTTTTCTGTCTACTTGTTTTACACCAAACTGTGTCTGGCTGCTAACAAAAACAGGCACTTGTAACACACAAAATGCCAGATTATAGGAATATAATGTTGCTGAAGAGAATTTATGGACAGCTCCATCAATATTCCTGATTCCCAAATCTTCTCAATATTAGCCTGGTGCTGCACTGCATTGGAAAAAAGAGACACATTGAGAAATAGAAAGCTGGATTATTTTACCTTCTGAGATGGAACTAAAGGACTTGCACATTTCCAGTGGATTAGCTACGGATGAAGAAGGAAAGCCATATACGCAATACACACATGTACACATGCCCTTGCACCAGAGTCCTCTGAGACCTAGAGGAATATCAAATTTGGCAAGGCAAACATTTCTAACTAATTTCTTTGGACTTTTAATTTGATGGGATTTCATTTTTGTTCTTTAATTTCTCCTTGAGA
>NW_011486928.1:17931-18542 GCF_000754665.1 Bison bison bison | reverse complement strand
TATTCTTGCCTGGAGAATCTTGATGGACAGAGGAGCCTGGCAGACTGCAGTCCATGGATCGCAAAGAATTGGACACAACCGAGCAGCTAAGCACATCACGTGTGTATGTGTGTGTGTATACATATTTATGTGTGTATGTATATGTGTGTGTGTGTGTATGTATATATAAAACATCCACTTCTAGTCCTTTGGAGACAACTTAGTCTCATGGCCATGCCTGACTGAATGAGCAGCTAGGGATTTTGATGGATAGCTAGCAGCTTTTGCTCCATATGTGCTTTTATATATTTATGATTGGTAATTCTAAATGGGCAGTAATCTTTTAGAGCATGCAATATAAGAAAATCTTAAAATAATTACAAAACATTTGAAAATTATAAAAACATTAGAATGAAGTTAATAAAAGCATATGTGTATTTCTTTATTTTAAAGAATCATATTAAGTGGATATAAACAATACACTAAAAATGAATAAAGTAATTGTATTAAGTATCCCCAATGTAATTCATTACTTTAATAACAATTCAATAAAAGAAATCCCTTGTAATTCTTTCAATTTGATGAAATGATTCAAAAATCCATTTGGACAAACAACATATTTATAGAAAAGT
>NW_011486928.1:17239-17831 GCF_000754665.1 Bison bison bison | reverse complement strand
ACCTTTGCTTTGCTCTATAAAATGCTTCAAATGATAGAAAATATATACAATTTATCTGTTTTAAAATTATAAGCTTGGCATCAAATTCTTTTAAAAAGAAGCACAAAAAATTAGACAACTCTTAAAGTAGGATCCTAAATAGGAAACATACATCAGTTCCTAGGAAGGTTAAAAACATATGACTCATAAAGCCAGCGAAATGCTGAAACCATAGAGGTGATTATATAAAATCTGGACCTATATAACAGTATCATGTTTTAATTTTAATACTTAGTATTCTATAAATTATAGTCATTTCAAAAAGAGCATAGCATTATAGGAAGAGATGATTTATTGAAAAATCATATCACAATTTAGTGAAGCAAAGATAATCAATTAAGAACTATAGTAATATATAAATTAATAGAAAGAGTGAAAGTGCACTAAAGTGGTAATGTCATACACATGCATACACATCCTTGACATGGATATATCTATAGCTGTATTTCTATATCTCTTTTGGACATACATATGGCTCAGATGGTAAAGAATCTGCCTGAAATGCAGAAGACCTGGATTCAACCCCTAGGTAGGGAAAGATCCCTTGGAGGAG
>NW_011486928.1:15701-17139 GCF_000754665.1 Bison bison bison | reverse complement strand
ATAGAAAAGTAACAAAGTGGCACTCAGCCTAGAAAATATTAAGGAATACAGTATAATTTACAGTATTCAAAATATTTTGATGTTATAAGAATTGGAAGGGTCACAAAGCAGAACAGACAGACAAGCAACACATATTTGGTACCTAATATCTACCTGTATTTGTATATTTCTTATCTGACTATGTATGTATATGGTGTAGGCTCTTTTGTGTGCTGTGCTAAGTTGTTTCAGTCATGTCTGACTCTGCTACCCTATGGACCATACCCCACCAGGGTTGTCTGTCAATGGGATTTTCCAGGCAAGAATACTGGAGTGGGTTGCCACTCCAGGGGATCTTCCTGACCCAGGGATCAAACCTGCATCTCTAAAGTCTCCTGTGCTGGCAGACAGGCCCTTTACCACTAGTGCCACCTAGGAAGCCATTAGGCTCTTATCATGTGCTAATTAAGTTATTTATTTATCAATTTATATGTGATATTACAGTTGGTTAGGTTGTGGTAACAAATTGAACCAGGCATATGATAGCTTGAAAGAATAGTTTGTATCTTGTTTATGTAATAGTCTTGAGTAGAGATTCCAAATTAGTGGTTACTGTAGTCTGTGTAAATCATTTAGGGGCCCAGCTTGTCAGAGTTTCTGTCTTTTTCAAAGTATGTCATAAGTGGCTTCCAAGGTTCCCATGGTTACCACCAACACAATCAGCCAGAGGCAGAAAGAGTATGGAGGAGGTTTATGTAGGCCAGATCTTGAAGTTTCATGTATCACTTAGTTCTGTGGCTATACCTAACTGGATGGTAGCTGGGAAAAAAGATAATCTAACTGTGGGCTTGAAGAAGGGGAAGATGGATTTTGTTGGGCAACTAGCAGCTTCTGCTACACATTATCACTTTTAATCCACATATATTATGATCCAGTACTATTAGTATTCACATATTATATACAAGGAGCTATGACACAAAGAATATAGGGGACAAGTCCACGGTCACATAGATACTGCTTGACCTAGTAATCCAATCCAGTTTATTAACACCAGAGTCCGTGTACATCACTAGTACTATAAGCACTAGTGTGACTACCGCCACCCCTACTATTACTATACACATACACAGGTGTGCATGGATTAAATTTATGAGAAATATATTAAAAACCCTGGAGAATTAGTCACTATTAATCAAATGCACTATTTGAAAACATAAATACAGATCATTTTTTAAATATTTTATAACAAGTTTGGCAGATTAATTAGTATAGAAAGTAAAATCATTTAAACTTAAAGAACATATTAGTAATTCATCAGCACTCTAATTTTTCAATGTAATATGAACTATAACTTTATACAGTTAGTGGCAAAGGAAAAGACTGGTATATTTGACTACATCAGGATTAAATATTTCATGTGCCAAAAATCAGTAAAATTAAAGGTAAATGGCAAACTAGT
>NW_011486928.1:14335-15206 GCF_000754665.1 Bison bison bison | reverse complement strand
TGGTTGTGGAAGATTCCTGAAGAGAAGGTATTTAATTGTGGCTCTGAATAACAAGTCAATCATGTAAAGATTGAAGAGGACTACAGTAAGAGGGAAAGTTAGCTGAAATGTTGATAAGGTAAGGTAATAATAGGGTAAGAAGTAGATTTTATTTAAAGTACATTTGAGATTCCATTTTAGAGTTTTAAACAGGGGCATAATATCATATGTGTTGAGTTTACCAAAAAACTATTCCGGCTGCTTTTTGGAGAATTGTTTGCAGGAAGGATCAAGGTTAGAAGCAAAGAGATCTGTTAGAAAGCTTTGCAACAGTCCAGATGAGAAAAGGTGATGATTGAGACTACAGTGGCTGCAGGGAAGATGGAGATCCATTCACAAATTTGCGATAGGTTTTGGAGGTAACATCCATAGCATGTGGTAAGAATTGACTATGGAAATCTAAGGAAACGAGGAAAACTAAGCATAACTCCTCAATTTTGCAATATGTGGTGTGGGGAGATGTCATTTACTGAAATGGAGAAGACTGGGAAAGGAAAAGTTGATTGATGGGGGAAATAAACAGTTCTTATTTACTTTGTTAAATTTCATATACCTTTTTATGAGCCTTCTGGAGATGTCAAATAGGCATTTGAATATATATGTTTGAAGTTTTAGAGAAAATGTAGGGCCTGTCAGAGATTCAGACTTATGAGTAAATATATAAATGTGTGTGTGTCTATATATATTTATATTTTATATATCTTACATTTACATTTACTATATATTTTACATGTAGAGATATGACACTACATTATTTTACCAAGATTAATGTTTGTCAGTAGAAAAGAGAGGATCTACAAATACTATTGAATGTGAGGAGACATGACACTGC
>NW_011486928.1:10507-13877 GCF_000754665.1 Bison bison bison | reverse complement strand
ATTATGAGAAAAATAAAGCCTGTCCTAAGGAACTATTCATATAGTAGGGATATAGGCACATAAACAAATAATTAAAAGTTAATAATTAAGCTCAGAGTAGATGCATTTATGTACAAAGTATATAAACCGAAGAGTAAATGCTTAAATATGTTTAGGGTTAGAGTGGTTTTAGGGACAGTCTCTCAAAGGAGAAAGCATCTGAATTGAACCTTTGAAGGAAGACTAGAAAAGGTTGAAACAGAAGAAACATCACGTGCCAAGGTTTAGAACATCTTGGTATATTGACGAAAGTTTAGAAAACTCATATCACTGAAGCACTAAGTATAAAAACAGATGAAGATGAGGAAAGGGAGATAGCTAGTGCACAATTCATTAAGTGTCATACAAAGAACTAGAATTTATAACTAGGTCAGTTGTGGGGGGAGCTGGTGAAACGTTTTTAGTAGGGGCATGGTCAGAGTTAAATATAATCCTCACATCTTCATGCATTGCAAGGAAATAAGTATTTCTTGGGGGAAAGACAAAATCAGATACCCAGCATAACAAATTCTTTACTCTTGAATGTTCTTCCACAGCACACTGCTTCTTGTATACCAGCTGTCTCATTACACCCATTTTTTTCTCCCCTTTAGGATTTCTAAAATAATGTTTCTCATCAGGAGTAGAACAGATGCTATATACAGGTTTCCCCCACTATCCAAAACTAGAGTGATCCTATGAAACTTCCTTATCCTAAGTGGCATAAAACCAAGAAGCAATTACCTTAGAACATATCTTTCTAAGGGATTCACAAAAAATAAGTGGAGACAAAGCACAGACACTCGGAGGCACAGTTCAAAGCTATGGATGCTACGGTGCTGAGTGTAGTTCCCGGGGAAGGAGCTTTGCCGTGACCCTCTCACTGCTTGGGGTCTGCACTGCCATTATAATGACTTGCTAAAGACTATTTTCACTTTTTGCCTTTTTTTTTTTTCCTGAAAGCAAAAAATCCTCTTCAGATTTCCTTTGGTAAGTGAAAACAGGTAGTAGCGTAGATCTTTTGTAAAAGCAAAAGGGGTATAAAGCAAACTTTTGAAAAGCAGGGTATACCTGTGTTGCATCCAAGCAAGGCTCTTGTGAAGCCTATACACTGGTGGATGGGTTCTTCTAGAGATGTCGTGTGTTGACGAACTCTCTAGTTGTGGAGGATAGAATGGAGATGTGCAAGACTGAAGCTAGAGAGACAAGTTATCTCACTATTGCAATGCACCAAGTTCATGTGCCTGAAACCAAGGCAGTAGCAGTAAGCCCCGAGAGGAGGAAATAGAATTAAGAAATACAAACATACAAGTTGAAATGGGTCGGCTGGCTCATTGACTAAGAATCAAGTTGGGCAATGGAAAATTTAGTTCTAGACATGTTCTACTGAATAATGTTTAGAGCAATTGTTACCAAACTTGGCTGCACATTGGAATCAGTGGGGGAGCTTTGCAACAATACATATTCTAGAACATCACTCCTGGATTTTCTGATTCAGTACACTGTTGGTGCAAGACAGGTGTAGTCATTTTAAATAAACTCCAATGGGAATCAGAATGTAGAACCAGAACTGGAACTTTTGTTGTAGAATATTTCTCAGGGTAGAGTTAGTGACATATTAACTAGCACATAAATGGGTACAGAAAAAATAGCTTGGTTATGGTCCCATGGCTCCTGTTTTTGCAAATGTATTTGGTAGAGAGCTGAATATTCTCTTCCATTGCTATTCTGAGCAGATGTTCATTCCTCATTCATGAGAAATTAGGGTTTGAATATCCTGCACATGTTGCCAAATCTTACCAATGGCAGATTCTCAACCTCTTTCTCTACACATCTATTAATCCAGTTCATAATGATTTCTTTTCTGTTTAACATGTGCTTTTTCTGGCCTAGAAAGATGTCCTCTATGCTCAGCAGATGTCCAAGACAATGGTTTCCGCAGGAGAACTGTATCCTGAAGATTAGACCATTTGCCTTGAGAATTGGCCAGAAAATTGTTCTAACTCACTAAAAACCCTGTGAGGATCCTGCATGGATAATGCACACAGTGTGACCCAGTTCACTAACCACATAGAAAACTGTGGAAAAAACAAACATCCATTGATGGTATTCCCCAAATGATGCCTCATTATATGAAAGATATAATGTCTTTAAGTAAGTTGAACCAGTATATCTGCTCTTTCTATACTTCTTATTATATCTCTACCTTCTTTTGTCTACTGTTCACCGATTTTGTCACTAAATGTTTTCTTACTTGGTCCCAACACTGAAGATTAAGTAACTTCTTTCTGGATACTAATTAATGATGGATACAGAGATGATGATTCTGCATCTTTGTAAAAAGAAAAAACCTCTGTATTAAAACTTCTTACCAATATCTTAAGCTATATTGAATGATGATCCAAAACTCACATGTTAAAATAACACTGCCAGCACAAGATACCCAGACTCCACTGGCGTCCTCTTTGTTGTTTCTGTTTTTAAGTTGCATAGTAACTACACCCTGGAAACATGTGCTCTGCTACCTTCCTTCATGATTCAGAAATTGGTGGCAGTGTATTCGCCTGGAGAACTCTGGTTTCTAACAGTTTTGCTGAAACATGGATTCATGACTGAATTTTGAAGGTCACGAAGATTTATAAATGTCTTGGATAGAAACCACAGAGATGGAAAACATATTAGTGATTGCATGAAGTTAGAGATGGTGGACAGGAGGGGAGGCAGGGAGAGCAGTGATTGTGACTATAAAAGGTTTATCCAAAGCAGATCTTTATGGTAATGGGGAAGGTGGTCATTTCACCAACTTACATGTGTAATCAAAGGACATAGAATGGTAGCCCTACATTGTATCAGTATCAGCTTTCTGGTTTTGACAGTGTTGATATATAAGCGGTAGCTATTGAGGGTAGTTGGGGGAAGGATACAAGAGACCTGTCTATACTATCTTTGCTTCTTTCTCTGGACCTTTATTTCAAAAAAAGTCTAGAAAATAAGTTCATCTGTACCTTTTTTCTAGATTCCTCACATATGTGTAAATGTACAATATTTGTTTTTCTGTCTTACTTCAGTCTGTATGACAGCCTCTGAGTTCATCCACATCTCTGCAAATGGCACAATTCTGTTCCTTTTCATGGCTGAGTACTAATGGGAAGGACGTCCAAGGGAGAGGGGATGTATGTATGTGTGTGGATGATTCACATTGCTGTACAGCAGAAACTAACACAACATTGTAAAGCAGTAAAATACTCCAATAAAAATAATGCTAATAAAAATAAGTTTCCATGGTACAAAAACATTAAAAAAAGCTTAAAAAATAAACTCCTTGTCAGAGTCTCCATTTTTCTTTTTTGAA
>NW_011486928.1:9036-10407 GCF_000754665.1 Bison bison bison | reverse complement strand
ACTTTCAATTTTCACTTTCATGCATTGGAGAAGGAAACGGCAACCCACTCCAGTGTTCTTGCCTGGAGAATCCCAGGGACGGGGGAGCCTGATGTGCTGCTGTGTATGGGGTCGTACAGGGTCGGACACGACTGAAGCGACTTAGCATCAGGAGCAGCAGCAGCAGCAGTGAGGCACTTGGGATCTCTGTGAATGGCTGCTTGTTAAGTGGTTATTACAAAGATGGGAAAAATTAAGAACCCCATCGTTAGACCAATGAGCTGCTGAGGCCCCTGCATGGATGTTTCATACTTCGTTTACTGGCCCATTGGCAGTGTTCAAATCTTTGAGAAACCAGCCTTTGTGTTTAGGAGGGTAGAAAGTGAAAGTGAAGTCGCTCAGTCGTGTCCGACTCTTTGTGACCCCGTGGACTGTAGCCTACCAGGCTTCTCCATCTATGGGATTCTGCAGGCAAGAATAATGGAGTGGGTTACCATTTCCTTCTCCAGGGGATCTTCCCCACCCAGGGATCGAACCCAGGCCTCCTGCATTGGAGGCAGACACTTTAACCTCTGAGCCACCAGGGAAGCCCTTAGGAGGGTAGGAGAGGAGCCAAAAGAGGCCAACCTGGCAAGTATCTGATGTAAGTTATACCCTAATTTTCTAGACATTTCTTCTCTTCTTCATCCTCTGATCCTGCAACTGTTAGACAGTAACCCTTGGATACAAGTGACAGAAAACGTAACACAAACAGGCTTTGTAAAAGGAGATTTTGTTAGTGTATGTTAAAAAAAAAAAATCTTGAATGACACCAAGCTAGGAGCTGAAACAGTGTTATCCTGGCTGGATTCATCTCCACTTGTTAACTCTTCTCTCACCTGTGTTGCTTCATTATCAGGCTCCACATGGCAACCTGCGGAATCTTCAGACTTTTGACTTCACAAATTCATGTACACTGGAAAAGAGAGTATATATTTTCCTGGTAAAGTGTGTAAAAGTTCAAGGCTTCAGTCTAATTGGACTCGCTGAGGTCACATGTGTACTCGTTGAGTAAACAATGTGGCAAAAGGGATTCTGTGACTCAATTGCCCAGACCTGGGTCTTCTGCTCCATCATCGGACTCCTTTCATTTCCAATTGAACAAAAGGAACAGAATATATAATATTGACTCCAAACAGTGTTGGGGGTGCCATTACTAGAAGAAAAAGAGATGCTGGCAAGCCCAAACAGTAAACACCAGCTACATCCTGTACCCTGTGCTTTAGCCTTGCTTACATCAGCTGCTTGCAATTTTCTAATGTGTTTCTTTCCACTTTTGAGCCATTTCTTCTACCATCCTCCTCATGTTTTTCTGTCAAAATAGTATCTGTCCTTCCAGGAAATATCTAATTT
>NW_011486928.1:5995-7984 GCF_000754665.1 Bison bison bison | reverse complement strand
TTGGTTTAAATTAAGAATTTACACTAGGCTTCTATGTGGTAAAATACCTTAAATGTAGTTATTCCTTCACCTCTTGTTCTCTCTCCATCTCCCATATATTTACTACACATTTCCACTTGGCCATTTCACAAGTCCAATATTTTCAAATCCCACCATTACTTTACCCATAAGCTTGTCCCTCCTGGGTTCCCACATCTGTATGTGACAACACCATTGAGCCATTTACTCAGGATTAATATTTATAAGTCATCCTTGTATTTTCTTCATTTTTATATCCACACCCTGTTACATTTCATTAATAGTCCTAAATAAACTAACACTGCCTTATTCAAGACAATCTCTCTCACCTGGACTGTTATAAAAGATACCTAGTTTGTCTCTTTTTGGTAATCTTATCCTTAAAAACCCTCTTACTCTCTGGAAAATCTAGACTTTTTTGTGTCATTCCCAATGGTCCCACATTGGCTACAGGGAAAAAAAAAGCCTTCAATGTCTTAGAATGCCATTTAAGACACTTGGTAGTCTGACCCCAGCCTCACACTACTATCAATAAGAAGGCATATGAAAAAAAAATAATAGATGCTTTCAGGATTGCACTTAAAGTTTCCCCCTTCAACTAATTCTTTGTTTCTCTTTTCTTTTAGAGGCAAACTTCCTGAGTTGCCTGTATTTGTTCTCTTGATTATGATGATGTATTAACTTCTTAAAGCCCTCCAGCGTGCTCCTGTTTCTCCACCATTAATCTTCCCACACAATGTCTCTGTGGTAACTGATGACCTCCATGTTTGTCCAGTTCATAGCTGTAGTCTTCTTTTCACAGTATGCTCAATAGCTCACTTGTGTCAGACTCTTTGCAACACCATGGACTGAGCCTGCAAGGTTCCTCTGTCCACAGAATTTCACAGGCAAGAATACTGGAGTGGGTTGCTGTTTCCTTCTTCAAGGCATCTTCCCTATCCAGGGATCAAACCCATATTTCCTTCATTGCAGGGGGATTCTTTTACCACTGAGACACCAGGGAAGCCCTGATCCACCAACAGTTCTATTACATATGACAGAATTGACTATTCTCTCATGAGCACTCTTTTGGATTCTGAGAAACCACATATGTCTGGATCTCCTGCTGCCTCTCTAGCTGCTTTTGAAAAATTCTCCTTTGCAGACTCAGTATCTTTTAGCAGATCCTTAAATGTTGGCATTCCTGAGGGACCTTTCCTTGTCCCTCTTGTCAATTTGGCCTTGGGCAATCTCATAAAGTTCCTGAGTTCAGTTAGAAGCAGATGACTCAAAATATCCTCAATGGACATGCATTTGAGCAAATTCTGGGAGATAGTGGAGGAAAGAGGAACCTGGTGTGCTGCATTCCATGGAGTCGTAGAGAGTTGGACACGACTTAGCCACTGAACAACAAGACTCACAATATTGTATATCCAGTGCAGATCTTTTCTCTGAACTCCACAACTGTATACAGTCATCCCTGTTTCCACAGGAAATTGGTTCCAGGATCCCCTGTGGGTACCACAATTCATGAATGCTCAAGTCCCTTACATAAAATGGTGTAGTACCATTGCCTCTTGGTATCCACAGGTCCCATTTCCAAGGATTCAACCAATGGCAATTTGATCCACAATTAGTTGAATCCTTGAGTGTGTAACTTGTAAATACAGAGGGTTGACCGTATTCAGCTGTCTACTTGATAAATACACACACACACACACACACACAGTTGAATAGGCACTTAAAAATCAAAATATCCCAAACTGAACTTATCAGTATCTCTACCAGACAGCTTTTCTATGTTTCTTGTCTCAGTGATTGGCACTAATTATGTACTCAATAGACCTAGTTGAAAATCTGGGCAAGATCCATGACTTCTCCTTTCTGACCTTTTGAATACAGGTAATTCTGAGTCTTGACAATATCAGCTCCTAAATATTTACCTAATAAATCCTTCCGACTACCCTGGTAGCTCAAATAGTAAAGAATCTC
>NW_011486928.1:5354-5895 GCF_000754665.1 Bison bison bison | reverse complement strand
ACATAGCACATCTTTCTAAAGTCCTCTTCACCTAATGCTTTCCTTGTTTGGCCATACTTAAATTTCTTTGCATATTAGCCAGGGCTTTTTTGGTGGCTACTGACAGAAGCAGATTTCTAAACAGCTGAAGTAAGCAGGTAGATTTATTCCAAGGCTTATGTAACCACACAAATGACAGTAATTCCCATGACATCAAAGATACCTAGAGCAATAAACTCCAATATCAGTTGGATTCATTCATTCTTTCTCTCTATCTCATACAAACACAGAAGCACACATATCTACTCTTTCTGTGCTGATTTTATTCACCCTACCTGATTTTTTCCCCACACTATAGAAAATATATCCACTAGCACTTCTCATGCTTCACAATTCTGCATCATACTCAGGAGGGGACTCCATTTCTTTTCCTCCACCACATTTTAAAAATAAAAAGATCAAGACTTATGGACTTGGGAAGAGGGGAGGAGAGGGTGATATGTATGGAAAGAGTAACATGGAAACTTACACTACCATATGTAAAATAGATAGCCAACAGGAA
>NW_011486928.1:4803-5254 GCF_000754665.1 Bison bison bison | reverse complement strand
TCTCCCTGCCAATGCAGGAGACGTGAGTTCAACCCCTGGTTTGGATAGATCCCCTGCAGAAAGGAATGGCCACACACTCTAGTATTTTTGCCTGGATAATTTCATGGACAGAGGAGCCTGGTGGGCTACAGTCCATAGGGTCACAGAGTTGGACATGACTGAGTGAGTAACACTTTCACTACATACATACAATTGCTCCCTTATTTTTTCTTGCCAAGACCAGCACAATAGTCTAACATCTCCCTGCCTTCATCTTATGTTAATTCTCTATCCTGTAACATACTGAGTGCTTTTCCTCTCTTGAATTTTGAGATATTGATTTCTTTTGGTTAGCCTACAATCTTTGATTTTTTCTTTTTAGCTCCTTTGCTGGCTCCCCTCAGTCTCCTCATCAATTAATGTGGCACTCCTCAGTGTTCTGTCTAAAGTCTCTCCTTTTCATATTCCACTC
>NW_011486928.1:691-1387 GCF_000754665.1 Bison bison bison | reverse complement strand
CTCAGCCATTAAAAAGAATACATTTGAATCAGTTCTAATGAGGTGGATGAAACTGGAGCCTATTATACAGAGTGAAGTAAACCAGAAAGAAAAACACCAATACAGTATACTAACGCATATATATGGAATTTAGAAAGATGGTAACAATAACTCTGTGTACAAGACAGCAAAAGAGACACTGATGTATAGAACAGTCTTTTGGACTCTGTGGGAGAGGGAGAGGGTGGGAAGATTTGGGAGAATGGCATTGAAACATGTATAATATCATGTATGAAACGAGTTGCCAGTCCAGGTTCGATGCACGATACTGGATGCTTGGGGCTGGTACACTGGGACGACCCAGAGGGATGGTGTGGGGAGGGAGGAGGGAGGAGGGTTCAGGATGGGGAACACATGTATACCTGTGGCAGATCCATTTCGATATTTGGCAAAACTAATACAATATTGTAAAGTTTAAAAATAAGATAAAATTTTAAAAAAATCAGTTAATCTAAATAAGTGCTTGGGTTTCGCATGCTGATGAAGTCCTGTAATCTTGTTTTTTACATATATGCTTGAAATCTGCTGGGAAAGAATTAGATACATTTGTATAGATTAGAGATGCAGTAAACATTTTATTTGGAGGAAATTGGACCAAACATGAGCCTCACCTACTGCTTTCAGTTTGGTGATAGAGCCTTTAGATTCCCAGGTGAG
>NW_011486928.1:0-591 GCF_000754665.1 Bison bison bison | reverse complement strand
GGTTTGTCATATATAGCTTTTATTATGTTGAGGTATGTTCCTTCTATTCCTGCTTTCTGGAGAGTTTTTATTATAAATGGATGTTGAACTGATCTCAAAAATATACAAGCAACTCCTACAGCTCAACTCCAGAAAAATAAATGACCCAATCAAAAAATGGGCCAAAGAACTAAATAGACATTTCTCCAAAGAAGACATACAGATGACTAACAAACACATGAAAAAATGCTCAACATCACTCATTATCAGAGAAATGCAAATCAAAACCACTGTGAGGTACCATTTCACTCCAGTCAGAATGGCTGCGATCCAAAAGTCTACAAGCAATAAATGCTGGAGAGGGTGTGGAGAAAAGGGAACCGTCTTACACTGTTGGTGGGAATGCAAACTAGTACAGCCACTATGGAGAACAGTGTGGAGATTCCTTAAAAATCTGGAAATAGAACTGCCTTATGATCCAGCAATCCCACTGCTGGGCATACACAGTGAAGAAACCAGAATTAAAAGAGACACGTGTACCCCAGTGTTCATCGCAGCACTGTTTATAATAGCCAGGACATGGAAGCAACCTAGATGTCCATCAGCAGATGA
>NW_011486927.1:17572-19488 GCF_000754665.1 Bison bison bison | reverse complement strand
GAGTGTTTGTCTGAGGCTTTGGTTTGACCATGATTGGCCCTATAACTCAGTAGATATTCCATCACATACTGTACCTGTCTGTCCATCTGTTCTGCTATTCCACCATTAGAAGCAAGTTATATGAGTGCAATAGAGAGTAACAGATATGTGTCGGTTGGCGATGCTGACCTGTCTGTGACACTGGCTAGAGGTGTGTGTGGGTTTCTGCCTGTCAGCCAGGGACTCCTTGTGTGGGACTGGAGTTCTGGCTGGCTGGCTGGCTATGCGGTTGTCTGTGATGGGAGCATGTAGCTGTCACTAGATAGGCTAAACCTGGCTTGTCTCTAACTGTGGCTGGGAATGGATCTGTGGCATGTTGTGTGTGTGTCTGTGATGATTCTGCCTATGGATCTGCCTTCTCTGGCTCTTCAGTATTGTTCAACAGAGGGGCAGGACTGACCATCCACCCCTGGTGTGACTAGGATTTCATCCAGCTCTTTGATTACATGAACTTCTCCTCTCCTTACTGGCTGCTGATTGTGTCTGATGCTGAATGAGGCTCTGAAAGGTGGGATGACTTGCCCACTGTCACCCAACTACAGCCAGACATTAATCCCAGGCCTGAATCCAGAACCTACGCTTTTTCCAGTGGAAGATGTTTCCTGTCTTTGACCATGTCTGATTGTACAACTGACAGGATGACTGTCTCAAGTGTAGAATTGTGTACGTGTACATAACTGGGTGCTTGACGATCTCTGAGCCTAACTAAAGGACTTCTATGTGTCTTATGGTCACTGAATCTGGTCAGAGAGCTGGGAGTCTGATATTATGTGTGTCTGCCCATGTAGCTGTGAGATCAGCCTCTAACAGTGGCTGGGTCTGGATGTCTGGCCAGGTGAGGCCGTGGGACCATGTCATATCATAGAGCAGCTCACACATCAATTTGAGCCACCTGAAACTAACCAACAGAACATGGAAGGATGGGTGTGTGTGACTATTATAGCATGACTGTCACCTCTTTTGCTGCCATGTTTCTGTCTGTCTTGTCGATGAACAACTCAGACCAGCTTCCAGGGCCTCTCTGACTCTCTTTCCTTTCTTCTCTGCTGCCTTCCTGACCCCTAGGGGCACCATGGTAAGGTGAGTCTACGGAGTGGGGCCAGGGATGCTGGCAATTGGGGGGTGTCATGCCTGGACCTGGGCATGATGCCTCTCTCTCTGGCTCCTTTTCCCCCAGGTGGCTGCGAGCCTACGAGAGTGCTGTCTCCTTCCACTTCAGCAACTACTTTGTGGGCTTTCTGTCCGAAGCCACGGCCACGTTGGCGGGGGCCGGCTTCACCGAGGAGAAGGATCACCTGGAATGGTGGGGAGGGCTGGGGGGCTCCATCTCCCACAGGGTGCTGCCTAGAGGAGCATCAGGGAGGAGGGGGGATGCTCCCAGGGGAGGGAACAACTAAGAACAAAAGTGTGACTCTCAGGTGGGTTAAATCCCAAATAAGTTTGCGTGTCTCTTTTGCCCACAGGGACCTGACAGTCTCTAAGCCACTGAATGTGGAGCTGCCCCGGTCCATGGTGGAAGTTGTCACAAGCTGGAACCTGCCCATGTCTTATTGGCTAAATAACTGTGAGTCACAAAGTCATAACTCCAAGAGGGTTGGCAGTCAACCCACACCCCTTTTCACATTCATACAACAAGTTGAAGATAGTAGGGACCAAAAAAACCTCCCAAACAACTTCTGTCCTTGTGGAGTTGACATTTTTGTTGGGGGGAGCAGTATAATTTTAAAAAAGACACAGTAGTTCAGGTGGTGATATGTGCTGTGGTAAGAAAAATAGAGAGAAGGTGAAGATGATCTGGGAGTGTTAGGGGTGTGTGGGTGGGAGTGGATGCAATTTTTAAATAAATCAACCAGAGCAAGTCTCCCTGAGGAGCTAGT
>NW_011486927.1:14377-15109 GCF_000754665.1 Bison bison bison | reverse complement strand
CCTGGGACCTAGGGGTGGGGGATGCTTGGGGAAGCAGAGAGGGGGAGATCCAGGGCCTCCCCGCCTTCCTTGTCCCTTTTTATACAGTTTGTTATTATCAAATAAAAGTAGAAAATATACAAAAGCCTCTTTCTTCACTGCTCAGTGGGGAATAGAAATGAATTAGGAAGGGGATACAGCATGGATAAAGGTTTAGAAGCTAGAAACCATGAAGAGGGAGGTTGTGATTGGTTTGTAGTTCATTTATTATCTTTCATGATTGAATGATGAGCCTGAGGATAGTACTGCTAGATATGAGTGGGACCAGGACAGATTGGATACCTGGATATGGGGGAGGCCTGATACTAATTGTTTCAATTGGCTGAAAAACTGAGGAATTCCCATTCTAACTGGTTGCCCTGACTGGGACAGTGGAGGAAAAGCAAGACTTATGAAGAGTTGATGCCTATTTGTCCTTAGGACTGAGGGGTGTGGATTCTAATTGGATAGAAGGCCTGGGTTGGGTCTGGAGACTGACTGAGTAGTCTGGGTGCCCACTGGGTTAGAGTTATGGAGTTTTGATTCACTCTTAAGAGTTGGCACAGAGGGTTTGAGGGCCTCCATGTCAATTGGTCAGCAAGGCTGAGGGGCTTGGGTTTTGATTGGTTGTTCTGACTTGAAGTCCGGATGGAGATGGCCTGAGGGAGAGGTGGAGGCAGCAGTAAGATTTGATCTGCCTGTTAGCTGTATCCA
>NW_011486927.1:13601-14277 GCF_000754665.1 Bison bison bison | reverse complement strand
AAACTTTATGTTTTATATTTTGTCATTAAAAAACAATTTTTGATTTTTCATTCAGGTTGAATGTGTAAAATCTGGGTTTTGCTTCTTTTTAAATAAAATTGTTGGTTTTTTATTAAAACTTTAAAAAATAGTTAATGCAGGAAATTCCCTGGCAGTCCAGTGGTTAGCACATGGCGCTTTCACTGCTGAGGCCCAGGTTCAATCCCTGGTCAGGGTACTAAGGTCCTGCAATCCTCAAGGCACAGCTAAAAAAAAAAATAGTTAATGCATATCGCATGGTTCAGACACCAAACAGTGTACAAGATATTCAGGGGAAAGTCTTATTCCTACCGTCTTACCTCCATCCTCTTATGGGTACCCATTTTTGTTCATTGTATTGAACTATTCTTCTAAAATATAAGCATAATAAGCAGATATAAAAAAATATTTTTAATTCCCTCCCCCTGGTTTTTACCCTAAAGGTAACACATGAATGACACTGTGCTGCATGTTGCTCTTTTCACATAATTCCTGAAAACTTCCCACATTAAGACACAGAGAAGGGACTTCCTTGGTCCAGTGGCTAAGACCCTGAGCTCCCAATGCAATGGGCCTGGGTTTGATCCCCATTCAGGGAACTAGATCCCACATACCACAACACCTGGCACAGCCAAATAAATAATTTTTTTAAAAAAGA
>NW_011486927.1:12571-13501 GCF_000754665.1 Bison bison bison | reverse complement strand
TTATCAATGAACACCCAGGTGATTTTCCACTCATTTTCTATTGTAAGTAATGCTACAGCAAGTAATAACGTCACATCCATGTGGATTCACAGAGGAGCAGACAGAACTGTAGGATCTAGTCTTGATAGCAATGGAGAAGTTACCTTTTCACCCTCCCACCAGCAGTGTGTGATCGTGCTTGTCACAACAATAACAGAGTGCCTCTCACACTTCACAGATATGTTTGTCAGTTTGAGTGGAAGGATGATGCATGAGGCTGAGTATCTTTTGATATGTTTAAGAGCGATTTCATTTTTTTTCCTTTTCTGAAAATGGCCTACTCACCTCCTCTGCTAATGTCTGTCTTTTTAAAAACTCAATTTCTAGGAACTCTATATATAAGGGAGAGTACAGGTCAGAGAGTGGGATCGCCTTGTCTCGTATTTAAATTTTTAAAATAGGAGAAAACACTAAAGAAAAAAGACTAAGTCTGCTTACCTTTCATATGTACTCAATCTCTTCTCTGGGGCCTCACTCAGGGTTGCAGTGGAGTCACAGAAACATCCTTGAGCAAAGGATGGGTTTTCCTGAGATCTTTATTCTTGCTGAGTGGGACCAACCATCACCTCTTTCCCACAGGGCTACGGCATGGCATACACTGTCCACAAATGGTCAGAGCTCAGCTGGGCCAGTCACTGGGTCACTTTTGGATGCTGGATCTTCTACCGTCTCATAGGCTGAGACACATCTGTGGACCATCACAAGCTCCCTCAAGACCCCTCCTCAGGGTGCCAGCTCTGATGGGTGATGAGGGAAGGCCCTCTAATTCTTGACCCTCTCTCCATCCTTGACCCCTCTCAACACCCATACACAAACACACACACACACACCGTTTCCATGCCTGTCAATCCCCACCCCACCACAAGGCGGGAAGGGAGTGGTCTCTCCTGG
>NW_011486927.1:9381-10699 GCF_000754665.1 Bison bison bison | reverse complement strand
GATGGGGGATCTACAGACATGGGGGCATTCCTGCGGGTGGGACTTCTCAATTGTGCCCATCCAGGGCTGAGTCAGACTGAATGACAAACTCCCTGAGGTTTTGGAACAGCCATGCCCCTCCAGGCCTGTGTTCTCAATCCAGGAGAGTTCATTTCTTCTCCCACTCCATCACAAAGTCTCTCATGAGGGTTACAGTTACATGAGGTGGCTGGATCAAGATTCTGAGCTTCCTTCATCTGAGATTCAGTCCTCTTATGTTCTTATGTTGTTAGCTTTCTGGAAATGTGAGTTCTCTTTAGTCTTGGAATCCTGAGCTGTCTTGAATGAAAAGATTTTGAGCTTAAATTCTGGAGACATGAACTCTCTTGAGTTCAGAAAGTCTCAGCTTCTGATTTCTGGAATTCTCACATTTCTGATTTCTCAAATCTTCAGTCATGTGATTTCAGAACTTTTATGTCTCTGAATTTGGGAATCCTGAGCTCTAATAACTTGGAAAATGGCTTGGAATTGTTCCTCCTCCTTACAGAGTTTCCTTCTCCTTCTACCTCCCACAGGTCAGGTATATGGAGATGTGCTCTATTTCCTGACAGAGTACCGTGATGGATTCCAGCACGGGGAGCTGGGCCACCCACTCTACTTCTGGTTTTACTTTGTTTTCTTGAACTCCCTGTGGCTGGTGGTGCCCGGACTCCTCATACTGGATTCTATAAAGCAACTTGCTCATGCCCAGAGCATACTGGATGCCAAAGCACCCAAAGCCAAGAGCAAGCAGAACTAAAGAGTGATGAACTAGGCTTAAACACCGGCTATTGAGGAACTCTCCACCTACCAGAAGATCCCAATCCTTGCTCCCACAGGTCGGAAGGACAAATTGAATTGATCCTGTCAAGCTCAGGTTGATGGGTGGGCAGTGGGAAGAAAAGGAGCCAGGCGGAGCCACTGTCAGGAGCCAATAGGACAAAGGTACAAGAGAACCTAGGAAGTCTGTGATGGGGACAATTTTTTAAATCAGGAAATAAAGATCTTGACCCTATACTGAGAGATTTTTAATTATTAACCCCAGAGATGCCCCATGACTGACCCTATAGATCCTTCCAGCACTCGTTCCACAGACCACCATTCTCTCAGCCATAGACCAGCATCATTATCCCATAGACCTCAAACCTATGACCTCACAAATTTCCATCACTGACCCCACAGATTCCCCTGATGGTTAATTAGATCCATGAATCACATCTGTAAAGTCTTTTAAGGCATGATTGTCCATCCACACCCTTGGCATTCTCTCCAAAATATACCCTTTCTTGTTTTGAAATAT
>NW_011486927.1:8382-9281 GCF_000754665.1 Bison bison bison | reverse complement strand
TACTAGTTTATATTCCCACAAGCAGTATATTAGAGTTAGTTTTTCCACATCCTCATCAACACTTGATATGATCAGGTGTTTATTAAATTTTAGTCCTTCGAGTGGATGTGAGTGATATCTCATTATGGTTTTAATGTTTTTATTCACCATCTAGAATCCTCTTTTGTGAAAAACCTATTTCAGTCTCCTGTATATTTTTATATTGGGTGATCTATCTTTTCCTTAGTGATCTCTGCTTACTCTTTCATTTACTCATCTGTTCACCTTCGAGCTCTCTCTCTTTCTCTCATTGGATACTTTCCTCACTCCATCATTTACACCTGCCTGATTTTATTCCACAAACATTTATTGAATACAAGACAATCATAGCAACACTTAATGTTCTGTGTCAGGTTTGCACACATTATCTTGTATACATATAAAAACAGCTGCCCCATTTCACAGATGAGGAAACTGAGGCATGGGGAGGTTATAAAGCCTGCCTTCTTACATGAGCCCTCGGCTCTCACAAGTCTGACTTCCTTTTCCTGCTGATATTCTTCATATAAGTTTCTTGTCTTCCTCAGGGAAAGAGTATGCCAAGGGAGACAGCCGATACATCCTGTAAGTGTTTGTCAAGGGAGACCTGCATTGTTTTGGGGGGAGGTAAGTCAGGGAGCATTAAGGGGTGCCTTGTAGGTAGAGCACAGTGATGCCAGTGCCCCTTCCATCCTTTCTCTTGCAGGAATGATAACTTCATGATATGCATGGAGACTGTCACGGCTTACCTGTGGGGACCACTCAGCCTGTGGGTGGTGATTGCTTTTCTCCGCCACCAACCCCTCCGCTTTGTCCTACAGCTTGTGGTCTCTATGGGTGAGGAGAAAGCCCACAGTGGGTGCTTGAGGGCTTGATGGGGG
>NW_011486927.1:4384-5604 GCF_000754665.1 Bison bison bison | reverse complement strand
GGAGAGGGGAAGGTGGTGGCTGTCCTAGGATGGAGGGCGGGACTTGAGAATTGGGGTGTTACGTGAGGGGAGAGGCTAGAGGGCAGAATATTGGTGGCTTGGGTTGGGGGCTGGGGGAAGGCTGGACCTGGGAATGCGGGGGCAGAGGGTGGGGCGTGGGGATTACAAATAGAAGGGTAGGGCCCTCTGGAATGGATAGGAGGAGACTGTGGGTAGAGAGGAGGGGCTATAGGGTTAGAGGAGGGGCCTTAATGGAGTGGAGCCCTGAGAAATGAGGGAGGTTGTTGCTGTCTGAAAAGGAGGCGCTGACATCAGTTTAACATTGTGTTGAGAGTGCACTTTTGTGCAAATCCCCATCCTGGATGAGCAGACACACTCGTCGGGGAGACAAACAGCTAAATAAAGGATATGCTTCAGACAGTGGTGAATGTCATGGGGAGATAACGAAAAAGATTCCGAACTAGGGAGTTACTTTAGCCAAGGTCGTGCTGGGAAATACCCAGAAAGGTATTGAAGGAACAGAGACCCAAATAAAAAGGAGTAACCAATGTGCATATCAGGGGGGAAGAGTGTTTTAGACCGAGAGAACAACAAGGAGAGCGTTTTAGACTGAGAGAAAAGCTGGGAGGTGGGGATGAGTTTGACATGTTCCCTTAGGTTTCCATATTGCTGGAGCCCAGAGAGTGAGGGGAAGAGTGGTAGGGGGTGGATAGGACAGGTAAGAGAGGGGCAGATTGTGAAGGGCCTTTGGCATGTATTCTATTCTTGAGTAAGAAAGCTGTTGCAGTAGTTCCAGCAAGCAGTGATGGTGGCTCAGACTAGGGTGGTGGCACTGGTGGTGACGAGAAGAGGTTAGATTCCTGAGAGAAGTAAACATCACTGCAGTGTAATAGAGGAAGCTCAAAGGTAGAGGTTTGGGTGTTCAAAGAAGAGAAGATGCTTAAGCTGTGAGTGAGCCAGTTAAAGAGTGGAAGGACCTTCCAGACTGGGGGATCTCCACAAGCACAGGCCTGGAGCCAAAATGTGTTCGGAGTAACTTCTGGGAGTTTGATAGTACCAGAGTGTAAAGTTCAAAAAAGCTCCTGTTGGGAATCCTGGGGTTCCTTTTGAAGAGATTTAAGCAAGAGAGTGTTGTAGATAGACATGCTAGATTGGTTGCAGCGTGGAGGACTGGTTTAATAAAGGCCAAGCTGGACATGTCTTTTCGCCTTTTCATACTG
>NW_011486927.1:0-630 GCF_000754665.1 Bison bison bison | reverse complement strand
TGAGACAGGGAGAGAAACAAATGGGAAAAGGCTGGTAGCCAGAGACACAGGAACCTCTGCACAAGCAGCCCTGTGTGCTACTTACTCTGTCAGTCACTTAGCTAATTCCCCCAGCCTCCATTTCCTTACCTATAAAATAGACACAGTAGCACTATTTCAGTAAAGAAATAAAATCTGCTCTGCTAATAAACATGTGAAGAAAACCCCAGCTACACACAAACTGAGAGGAATGCAAAATACACAGACAGACACCCAGTAGTTTGGCAAAAGGACATTTAAAAGTTACCTTTATAAAGAGAATCAACTTTCCAGTATTTCCATTCTATTTCTACCATTGTCTTATTTCCAAAACTCCTGCAAATACACGAGTTTGTTTCCGAATTCCTGATTCTCTTACATTGATCTCTTTGTTAAATCCTAAGCCAGTTCCATGTTGTTTTAATCACATAGTTTTATGATATATGTTTTCCTTTTTAAAATTATTCCTGAATATTCTTGTGCACTTACTGTTCTTTTCATTTAATGGAATTAGCTTATCATTTCATTAAGATATTGATGGGAGTTTGATTGGAGTTGTTTTTTTTTTCCCCCATACCACACAAGTTTGCTGGATCTTAGTTCCCAGGGACC
>NW_011486926.1:4626-4934 GCF_000754665.1 Bison bison bison | reverse complement strand
TGCCAATGCAGTAGAGACAAATTCAATCCCTGGGTCAGGAAGATCCCTTGGAGGAGGAAATGTCACTGCACTCTAGTATTCTTGCCTGGGAAATCTCATGGACAGAAGAGCCTGGCGGGCTACAGTCCATGGTGTCGCAAAGAATCAGACATGACTTACTGACCAAACAACAATAGATGTGAACGAGTATATATAAACAACGAGGTCCTACTTACTGCACAGCACATGGTATATTCAATATCCTGGGATAAATCATAATGGAAAAGAATATAAAAAAGAATACATATATGTGTTTTTTTAAAAAAAGA
>NW_011486926.1:0-541 GCF_000754665.1 Bison bison bison | reverse complement strand
TTTTCACTATTTCCATTGTTTCCCCATCTATTTGCCATGAAGTGATGGGACCAGATGTCATGATCAGTTTTCTGAATGTTGAGATTTAAGCCAACTTTTTCTCTTTTTTTGATATAAATTTATTTATTTTAATTGGAGGCTAATTACTTTACAATATTGTATTGGTTTTGCCATACATCATTATGAATCCTCCACGGGTGTACACGTGTTCCCCATCCTGAACCCTCCTCCCACCTCCCTCCCCATACCATCCCTCTGGGTCATCCCAGTGCACCAGCCCCAAGCATCCTGTATCCTGCATCGAAGCTGGACTGGCAATTCATTTCACATATTATACATGTTTCAATGCCATTCTCCCAAACCATCCCACCCTCGCCCTCTCCCACAGAGTCTAAAAGACTGTTCTATACATCTGTCTCTCTTTTGCTGTCTTGCATATAGGGTCATCATTACCATCTTTCTAAATTCCATATATATGTGTTAGTATACTGTATTGGTGTTTTTCTTTCTGGCTTACTTCACTCTGTATAATAGGCTCCAG
>NW_011486925.1:8798-10000 GCF_000754665.1 Bison bison bison | reverse complement strand
ATCAAGCCATATTTATAAACACTAAATCAATTATTCTCCTACCAGTTAAGCTATGATGCAATTTTCCCATTACAGACAACCTCCTTCATTCCTTCAGCAAATAAACATTGTATTCTTACAACTATTACTGAGAAACCATATAAGAACAGAGTCAAACAAGAAGGTTAAAAGTTGAACCAGCTGCCTATTCATTTGTACTCCCATTCATTCTCATTCTCTCCTTCTCCCTCTCACCTCCCATAAATCTTTAAATAGGTGACAATATACTTTTTTTAACTTTCTCATCTTCTAGCATCATTTTCTACTTTCCTAAACTTCCATTGTTTTTCTCACTTGCTTTATGAGAGGTAAATGTCAATCATATATGTTTTTACATCTCTTCCTTCCCTATAAGAATACTAGCTCCTTCTTTCTATAAAGTTGCTATAAATATCTGTGTACTTTGTATAAAGTAACTATTTCTGTTTCTGCAACATGTATTGATCCCAGTTTAAGACTGGATTTTCTACTTGCTGTTTTTAAATCTGAACTTGACTTCACCATCAAATGCTTGCCCTCTTCCTTCTGCTTCTCAATAGTAAGTATTCAAAAAAATTTTTTTTAATTTATTTGGCTATGTATGCCAGGTTTTAACTGTAGGACACGTGATCTTTGTTGCTGTGTGTGGGCTCTTAGTTGTGGCATGCAGGATCTAGTTCTCTGATCAGGGATCAAACCCAGGTCCTTTGCACTGGGAGTGTGGAGTCTTAACCACTGGACCACCAGGGAAGTCACTCAAGTATTCTTTAACTTCTATTTTAAAGGGATCTGTACCCCTGAAGAGAATAAGCCAATGATACCCTACTACCAAAAAATACCCTAGCATGAACAGCAATTATAGATATCTTTGATTATTTTAAGATTATAAATTAATGGATTTTTACAACATTTATTTCTTTATTTTTTATTCATTTATCCAGCCACTTATTTGGTAATGTTTGTTGTTAAAATAAGATATTAAGGTTTTTTTTTAATTTTTTAAAATTTATTTTTGAATCAAAGGATAATTACAGAATTTTCTTGTTTTCTGTCACATAGCAACATGGAATTTATTTATTTTTTATTTGAGGATAATTGCTTTACAGTGTTGTATTGGTTTCTGTCATACATCAACATGAATCAGTCATAGGTATATATATGTTCCCTCACTCTTGAACCTCCCT
>NW_011486925.1:4376-5364 GCF_000754665.1 Bison bison bison | reverse complement strand
ATTTGCAAATATAAAAATGCAACACTTCAGATAAGTTTCAAGAACAACTGACTGTCATTAAGGGAGATGGTTCAGTTCAGCAGAAAACCTTAGCTCGATTCATGGATTGGAATGAGCAAAGTTAATACTATGATTTAATAAGTGTAACTAACAATGTTCTCGTTCCACTTGGACCTATGTATTGTCAGATTTATGTTTCAACTATAAGAGACATTAAACCAAGTATCAAAATAAAATGGACTTAGAACTAAACCTTCTAATTAGTCTTTTTTTAAACAAGACATAAAAAATAATAACACAATGACATTGCTCTCACTAAAACAGTATTAATCATGTCAGCAAAGGCTTTTACACCATTAATAAATAAACTCATTTAAAATCACCTAAAAATCTTGTTCTTTGCATGTTCTTATCCCTTTCTATGTCTGTACTTTATACAAAGTACTAGTACATACACATGGGTATATTTTTTTTAGTTAAAACATGTTTGGGTTACTTGCTCAAATATATATTTTTTCTAACAGGCTAGGAAATCAGAGAGTTTAGAGACTATTACACTAGTCCAGACATTGACACTTTTTCTGTAAAGGGCCAGACAGTAAATGTTTTAGGCTTTGCAGGTCACAGGGACTTTGTCACAACTACCCAACTCCACAGTGCAAAAGGAGCCATCAACAATATGTAAACAAATGGCTGTGGCTGCATTCAACAAAATTGTGTTTATGAACACTGAATTTCACAATTTTTCATGTGCCCTGAAACAGTCTTCTTTTGATTTTCTGCAACCATTTAAAAGTATAAAATCTATTAAAAAATATAAAAAGTATAAAACTCATACAAACTAAAACCCCAGAAGCTGGGATAGCGTCTTTGTCATTTTTATGTTCCCCTGCATCTAACAAAGTATCTGGCACTCAGTAGAGAGTTGTCAAGTAAATTTCTCCATGACACAGAAATTTGTCTTCGCTTTTTTTCTTCTATTTTTCCC
>NW_011486925.1:0-782 GCF_000754665.1 Bison bison bison | reverse complement strand
AACAGTTAGACTGGACATGGAACAACAGACTGGTTCCAAACTGGGAAAGGAGTATGTCAAGGCTGTATATTGTCACCCTGCTTATTTAACTTAGATGCAGAATGACAGGCTGGATAAAGCACAAGCTGGAATCAAGATTGCTGGGAGAAATATCAATAACCTCAGAAATGCAGATGACACCACCCTTATGGCAGAAAGCAAAGAAGAACTACTAAAGAGCCTCTTGACGAAAGTGAAAGAGGAGAGTGAAAAAGCTGGCTTAAAACTCAATATTCAGAAAACTAAGATCATGGTATCTGGTCCCGTCACTTAATGGCAAATTGATGGGGAAACAATGGAAACAGTGACAGACTTCATTTTCTTGGGCTCCAAAATCATTGCACATCGTGACTGCAGCCATGAAATTAAAAGACTCTTGCTCCTTGGAAGAAAATGTATGACACACCTAGACAGCATACTAAAAAGCAGAGACATTACTTTGCTGAAAAAGGTCCATCTAGTCAAAGCTATGGTTTTTCCAGTAGTCATGTACGGATGTAAGAGTTGGACTATAGAGAGAGCTAAGCACTGAAGAATCGATGCTTTTGAACTTTGGTATTGGAGAAGACTCTTGAGAGTCCCTTGGACTGCAAGGAGATCCAACCAGTCAATCCTAAAGGATTTCAGTCCTGAATATTCATTGGAAGAACTGATGCTGAAGCTGAAACTCCAATACTTTGGTCACCTAATGCAAAGAACTGACTCATTGGAAAAGACCCTGATGCTGGGAAAGATTGAAGGCA
>NW_011486924.1:55835-62017 GCF_000754665.1 Bison bison bison | reverse complement strand
AGCATATTAAAAAGCAGAGACATTACTTTACCAACAAAGGTCCATCTAGTCAAATCTATGGTTTTTCCAGTAGTCATGTGTGGATGTGAGAGTCGGACCATAAAGAAAGCTGAGCGCCGAAGAATTGATGCTTTTGAAGTGTGGTGTTGGAGAAGACTCTTGAGAGTCCCTTGGACTGCAAGGAGATCCAACCAGTCCATCCTAAGGGAAATCAGTCCTGAATATTCATTGGAAGGACTGATGCTGAAGCTGAAACTCCAATACTTTGGCCACCTGATGCGAAAAACTGACTCACTGAAAAAGACCCTGATGCTGGGAAGGATTGAAGGTGGGAGGAGAATGGGATCACAGAGGATGAGATGGTTGGATGGCATCATGGACTCAATGGGCATGAGTTTGAGCAAACTCCAGGAGCTGGTGATGGACAGGGAAGCCTGGCATGCTGCAGTCCATGGGGTCGCAAAGAGTCGGAGATGACTGAGCAACTGAACTGAACTGACTGTGTCAAATCTACCAATCATTTTAAGGAGAACTGACGGCCTCATGATGCTGAGACTCCCAATCTACCCACTTGATGTATCTTGACATTTATTTACGTACTATATTCTTTGGTTTTCCTAAGCAATATTTTTAGGGTGGATTTTTTCTCATCAAATGAATTCCTATGTATCAGATGTATTTTCTATACTTTTATACATGTATTTTTATCAATTGACTTTGCGACTTTAATAAATGGTGGGTATTAATCTTTTGCTCTTCTCTTGGTGAGAACGTTTACTGTTGGTGACGCCAGCTTGGTGGTCAGCTGTGGCCGCCAGGTCTCACATCTGGTCCTCAGGCCTCGCCCACCTGCCAGCTGAGCGCTTGCCCCCCTCTCCCCACCGCCCAGGGCTCCCTCCTGGCAGTCACCTTTCTATCTCTGTTCCTGTGAGTTTGAGTTATTTAAGATTCTACATATGAACGATATAAATGGTGTTTTAAAATTTATTTCGCAATTATTTGTGCTAATGTGTCGACGTGCCCGCGTCTCTTGCACGCTGCCCCTGCAGCCCGCCTCCTGCAGGGCTCCCCTCCTGGTCCCGCCAGCTTGTGTCTTCTCGGATCTCCCGCGCTGCACTCCCAGCAGTGTCCATCCGCCTCCCTTTCCAGTCTGTCCGCCTTGTCCTGGTTCCTGCCCCCCTGCACTGAGGGGAGCAGGCAGGAGTCCAGTAACGAGGCCGGAGTAAGGTCCCCACAAACACACGCTCTTGAACAAGGGACACTCCTTGTCAGCTGGGAGTGGTTTTCTTTTCTCTGTTTATCATGAATGACACAGGATCTGCACCGTTTCCCCTGAATCTCCGGAGATGGTGGTGTCACTCTGTTCGTATGAGGGGCATCCATCCCTGTAGGACTGAGAAGTGGACCTTGTCTTCCTTCGTCATCTCTTTAAAGTCTGCAGGATGAGAGATGTTTCACTTTTATATCTAACATTGCTACCCCCGCTGCCGTCAGCGAGCGTCGCCAAGGCCTGTCGCTTTATCCAGCTTCTCAGAGAACCAGCCTGAGGCTTTGTTGAACTTTCAATTTGCTTCCCTGGCTCTTGCATTTGGGGTTTTATTTGTCTTCCTGTATATATGTATGCATGGGCTTTGCTCAGAGCTCAGTTGGTAAAGAATCGCCTGCAATGTGGGAGACCTGGGTTTGATCCCTAGTTTGGGAAGATCCCCTGGAGAAGGGAACAGCTACCCGCTCCAGTAGTCTGGCCTGGAGAACTCCATGGACAGGTTGCAGAGAGTCAGACCCAACTGAGCGACTTTCACTCACTTGGTGTGTGCATATATATATTTAATTGGGGTGTAATTGCTTTAAGATGTTGTGTTGGTCTCTGCTGTACACCGGGGTGGCTCAGCCATGTGTATACATATGTCCCGCCCTCATGGACCTCCCTCCCCCCGCCCAACCCCATCCGGCTCGGTCCCGCAGAGCACTGAGCTGAGCTCCCTGTCGGCACAGCAGCCTCCCAGTAGCTATTTAATATTTCCAAATCAAGCAAGTGACAATGGATTAACCTCCAAAATATACAAACAGCTGATGCAGCTCAATATTAAAAAATAAACAAACAAGCAACCCAATCAAAAAATGGACAGAAGACCTAAGTAGGCATTTGTTATTTGGGTTTGTTTTTCTTCTAACTTCTTGAGCTACAAGCTGGTTGGATCTTAATATTTGGCATTTCTTCTTTTTGATACATGACAGGCAAGTTAAGGTTGGCAATTACCCTTTATTTTCTGCTTTAATTATCTGAAAATTTTTGAAATGCAGTGTTTGGGGTATTATTCAGATCAACATTTTCTAGTTTTCAGTACAATTATTTCTTTGATCTCTGGGTCATTTAGAAATCGGTTTCCTTTCAGTACATTCGCATCAGATTTTGGACGTGGCATGGATTTTTCTTGTCGGCATAATCACGTTTCGACCGGAGCTGGGTCACTGCGGTAGCAGAGCTTCGTGTGGGGTGTTGTGAGGACAGCGCGTGCTCCGTGCCTGCCGAGTGTCACAAGCGCGGCCGGGTCTTTGGTGTGGCGTTCACATCTTCCATGTTCTTTCTGCTTTTTCTTGTCTGCACGTCCCAAGTATGATGACAACCTTTGGGGACACATCGGCTTCTTACGATCCTGACCACTTTTGCTCTGCGTTTCTTCAGACTCTGTTATTAACTTTATTTTGGTTCGAATTTTCCTGGGTGTATGTTTTCTTTTCAGTCACTCCCTAATCTTGGGTCTTACGTATTTCTCTGCATAAAATCTGATTTCTTATTTTTTTAGAGTGAAAGTGGGTTTATTCTGGGAGAGACACACTCCACAGACAGAATGCAGTCCGTCTCAGAGGGCAAGAGCACCGAAACTCTGAACCCAAACTGACCCCACTCTTAACCAGCGCGTTTCGCATTTCCGTCCTGTGTGATCGTCTGTGTACACAGATGGCGTGGATTGTGCACACAGAGTACTCCAGAACAACAAACACCGCTTGCCCAACACGTTTCTGAGGGCCAGGGGTCCGAGACGGCCTTAACCTTGTGGTCCAAGCCCAGGTCTTGCATGAGGTTCGGTCAAGGCCGTGGCTGAGGCTGGGTCATGTGAAGGCTTGACTGGGCCGGGGGTGGGGTCTGCTTTCCAAGAGTTCTCTCACCCGGACGAGGGCTGGAGGCCTCACGTCCTCCCTCACGGACTCTCCAAAGGGCCGCCTGAGTGACCTCACGGCAGGTGGAGCATCCGCAGAACAAGAAATTCCACACAGGCCCTGGAGTCATGTCTTCTGTGGCTCAGCCTGAGAAGTCACACTGGGTCACTTCTGCCCTGTCCTGCTGGCCACAAGCCCGTCCTGATGTGACGTGAGGGGTCTGCCTGGGGCCGGGGCACACCTGCTGAGCCAGTGTTCTAAATCCCAGCTCCATCACTTTCTAGCTCTGGCATTGGCTGCTTTATCGTGTCCAGCAGTACCTGGCACATAGTAAAATGTCCAGCCAGCTTGAGTCCCCTTCCATAGGTGAGGGGAGTCACATTTGAAGCCTACTGGGAGAAACGGGTGAGACCGAAGTGTTGGAGGGAAGTGGAGCCTCACGCCCTCAGGACCTCTCATTTGATTGCATCTGATGTCTGTTTATCCTTCTCCAGCTCGTGTTCATCTTTCTCTTTGCTTTATTTTCATTAATGTTTTTGTCATTTCAGTTTCTGCTCCTTCTGGTTTGGAGGTCACACACTCTGTCTCTGGTCTTTTAGCTGTTGCATAGAAATGACTAGCTGCATGCTGAGGTTAATGTCTAAAGTTCCGAAAATCCTACTTTTACTCCTGCCCGGACAAAGTAAAGAACCTGCCTGCCAACGCAGGAGACTAAGAGACACAGGTTCACTCCCTGGGTTGGGAAGATCCCTTGGAGGAGGGCATGGCAACCCACTCCAATGTTTTTTGCCTGGAGACTCCCATGGACAGAGGAGCCTGGAGGGCTGCAGTCCATGGGGTCGCAAAGAGTTGGGAACGATGGAGCGACTTAGCAGCAGCAGGACAATACAGTGACCTTGGGGCTTGGAGACAAGGGACATTAGTACTGTGTGTTCAGACCACACGGCAGCTCTGCACCCTGCACCCTCCCCAGGTCTCAGACTCCCCTACGGAAGCTCTCATCTATCCTCTTTCCGAATGTCACCTTGAAAGAGACAGGCTCTCTGCAGTGGGCGCCCAGCCGGGCCTCTCAGCATCTTTCTCCTTGGCTGTCGCCGCGGCTCTCAGACACTCGGACAAGTCCACGGCTTTCCAAAACTGAACTGCCTTACTTGCCTGCAAAATTTCCGACTGTTTTAAGGACTGGTCTGGGTGTGGGGTTTTATTTGTATTTACTCAAACTGGAAATCTCCAAGCTTTATTAATCGGCGCACTCGTGTCTTTAATGGTTTGTGAGAAGCGCTCAGCCTTTAACCCTTTGAGTACCACCTCCGCCCCGCCGCCTCTCCTTGCCTTGGGAGCTCGGGGGTGATTGCCCACCCCCCGCCCTCCCCATCCCTACCCACCTCCCGCGTCACTTCACCTCCCAGTCGCCTTTTGGTTTCCTGCAGGGCCACCGGCTTAGGCTCCTCCTCTGCCTTCCAGATCATCTGTCCTCAGAGTCTAGAGAACCGTGAATCCCATCCACTGAAAGGTTTTAGTTATTATAGAGTCATTTTTTAGAAACGCTACTTTTTAATAAATTTGGCTATTCTCTATAATTCCTTTCCTTTGCCTAAAATCTCTAACTCGTACTGAAATCATGTAGTGTTCTGTGTCTGATAATTCCATCAGCTTGTGAGGTCTCAGGTCACGTTCTGTTTCTGCTGGTACTCTCACAGTTTACTAGAGATGGATCATTTTCTTTAAGAAACTGATTGCGGGGAGTCTGCATTCCTTCCAGGATGCGGGCGCGTCCCCTCAGAGAGCCGTGTGTGCCCCAGCAGAACCCCCTCCCCGGCCCCTCATCTTCCATCTCCTGAGCGAGGCCACCCGCATCACTTTAAGCTCATAGTCTGAGGCTTGGTGCCCTCCACACCCCGCCCCAAGCCCAGGGATGAGAACTTGTCGCCAGACCTGTTTCCTGTTTGGGACTGGCTCAGGGCAATCTCCCTGGGATTTCCACCCACCCTGCTCAGCACGAAGAACTCGCCTCACGCTCCCTGGGGCCAGGAAGGTGTGTTTTGGGCTTGCCATGGTGTAATCTTTTGGGGTTGCCACTTTTTGAGGGGCAGGGTGCCTCTCACCCCTCGTGGGGGTAGTCTTCTGCCTCCCCAACCCCTAAAGCCTTGGAACCTCGGCCCGGGTGGCCCCGGTCCACAAAGGCTGATCCCTGCGGACTTCACCTTGTTGTTTCTTGCTTTTTGCCTTCTGTTGCTTTTAAGAAGGCGTTTTTCAGGTTTCATGGTCAGTTCAGTTCAGTCGCTCAGTCGTGTCCAGCTCTGCGACCCCATGGACTGCAGCACGCCAGGCCTCCCTGTCCATCATCAACGTCTGGAGTTCACTCAAACTCATGTCCATCGCGTCTGTGATGCCGTCCAACTGTCTCATCCTCTGTCGTCCCCTTCTCCTCCCGCCTTCAATCTTTCCCAGCATCAGAGTCTTTTCCAAAGAGTCAGTTCAGGTTGCTGTTTTTTCCCAGAAGGACTGATTTGGATCCAGAGCACCAGATCCTGAGTGGACACCCCCCACTTTGGGGCCTCCATGCGCTCCCGTCATGCCCCCTTCTTCACCCCAGGATGTGCAGCGCAGGGCTCCCCTGTGTCTCAGTGACCCCCCAGCCCCTAACGGACCGCGCAGCACCCCTCTGCCCTGAGGGCCTGACCCTTCCCAGGTCTGGCCTGGCCAGGCCAGCCCCACCCCCGTTAGGCCTGGACTGCACAGACCTGCCCCTTGGCCTCTGTGCCTGCTCCCCTGAAGATGCAGCCCCCTGCCCCGGCTTCCCGCACCCCCACATGCCATGCAAGCCCCAGCGCACCCCGCAGGACAGGCTAGCTCCTGTCCCTGGGGAGGCCCTGTCCCTGGGCTGGGCTCAGCATTGCTCCAGGCTCCGGGAAGCGGCGTGCTGCTTTGCATAGGAACCGGGCGGCCCCTCCCACCCCGCCTGCCCCTGGGGAGAAGTGACTCAGCCAGGCTACCGGCAGTGCTGCTGGTGGCTCCGC
>NW_011486924.1:55551-55731 GCF_000754665.1 Bison bison bison | reverse complement strand
CCAGCCTCTTGGAGGGCACTGACCCCACCTGCTGGCTGGCTCACGCCCCTGGGCTGTCGGAGGAACTGGGGAAATCCTAGAGAAACACCAGCGCTCAATGGGGCTCCAGGCGTCCAGGCTCCGCAGTGCGGGGCCGGAGGACTGTGTCCTTCTGGAGGACGTGGCTGCTGTCTGAGCAGC
>NW_011486924.1:54010-55451 GCF_000754665.1 Bison bison bison | reverse complement strand
GAGCAGCAGGGGAGGAGGCGGGATGGGGGTGGGGAACCAGGGTCCCGCAGTCCCATCCTGTGCCCACAGGGCCCTGGAGCCAGCACCCTCGTGGTCAGCAGGCGTCCTTGGCCGGGTCTCCTACGCGGGCCCTGAGGGGCAGTCCAGGGGCCCTGCTCCCGAGGCTGGACGCCAGGCAGGCTTTGGGGGGAGGCTCGTGGGTGCCAATGGGCTGTGGGCTCTAGCCATCTTGAGTGTGCTCATAACCTCCTAGGAGAGTCCCTGGGTTTGCTCACTGCCCCTAACTGGGACTCCTCTCCTGGGGCGGAGAAGATGAGCACAGGCCCCAGGGCCTTGCCCCCTGGTCTCGAGTGGAGGTCCCGGCTTTTCTGGTAGCGGGGAGCGAGTGTGGGAGCGAGTGGGCTTGGAAGCCAGCTGGGACTGACCTCTGGGGAGACCAGCGCCTCGCAGTGGGTGAGGGCTGCCCTTAGGGGGGCGAGTCCGAGGGGGGCACGCCCTGGGGCGCAGAGTCTCAGGGACCCGTGACTGTGGCCAGAGACGAGGTTCTGGGGCAGGACCAGTGGGCCTGGTCTAGGGTGGTGGACGTGACCTCACGGACTGACCAGAGCAATCTGGAAGTTGGTGGGTGGCCTCGGGGGGCGCGATAAGGGGCGGGCGGGCAGGGCCTGGCATGTGGGCATGGCCGGGGCTGGGTGGGCGCGATCCGAGCGGAGGCGGGCGCCATCCCTGAGGGTGGCGGGCGCAGTCTCAGGACCCTCCTCTCCCTCTCTCTCTGCTGCAGGGTTGCCAAGGGCCCTCCCAGCACCCTGCCTGCTGTGCCGTGGCTCGCTGCCGCCAGCTGGTCCTTGCAAGCGCTGCCGCTCCTTCTGTGCCGCCGTCCTGCAGGGTGCCTCCTTCGTGCCCCTCGGCGACGAGCCGGGCAGCGGCCTGTGGACCCCGTGACGCCGAGCACCAGGGCCGGAGCGACGCGCCTGGGCCCCGCGGCCCCCAGAATGTGGCTCGTTCCTTTGAAAACCTCCACGTAGACGCGGGACCTTGTATACAGAGCTATTTTAGCGAACCTGTGCATCCTCAGCTTGGTGTTTCTTATGGAGCCTGGGCCCCCGGCCCGCCCACTGCCCGTGCCCCAAGCCCGCCCGCACCCCGGGCCCCTCGCCCTGCACCCCCCGCCCTGTGCCATGTCCCCACGCCTCCCTCTCAGCCCGCACCCCTGCCCTGCGGGAGGCGGGCTCTGTCCTGGGCGCCCGCTGGAGGGCGCCCGTCCCGAGAGGCCCCTGTGTTCACTCATTGATTCAACAAAGGTCTGGCTCTGCTGCTCCAGGTTCTTTGCACCCGAGCGTCTCCTCCCAACCTGGTGCTAAGCGAGGAGGGGAAGGGGCGCCCGCACTAGGTCAGACCCCTCAGGGGCCACCTCAGGTGGCCTTTCGGGCCCCCGGGCCGT
>NW_011486924.1:50646-52212 GCF_000754665.1 Bison bison bison | reverse complement strand
GACCCCAGAGCTCCACAGTTTCAGGATGTCTCCTTTGACAGCCTGGAAACTCCAGGGCGTCTGGCCAGGGGCCAAAGCCCGCAGACGGAAGCTGTGGGCTGTGGCTGTGGCCAGCCCACTGGGAGGGGGAGTGTCTGCCCCAGGAGCGAGCTCACTCCAGCTGAGCCACAAGCCGGGAAGGCGAGGCACAGTCGCCACGGTCCGCCCCTCGCGCCCTCACTCGGCGGGTACTTTCCTGCAGCCAGATGCTGGCCGGGCACGCCGTCGCCTTGCTCTGCCTGACCTGGGGCGCCTACCAGAGCCTGGCCATCCCCAGGGTCACGGAATGCGGCCTTTCCTGTCCCCAGGTGAGCCTGCCCTTCCTGGACTCTCCTGTGAGCCACCCTGCCTCCGCCCGGCTGGCCGCTGGCCTGGCCCACCTGCACACGTGACTTAGAGTGACCAGCAAGGGGCTCGGGGCCCGGGGCAGTGGGTGGTCAGAGGCCCGCGGCTCCCCAAGGTGGTGGCTCAGCCCGTGGCGCCAGTCGGGGAAGTGCTTGCCGGGAGCACGTGGGGCACCAGGCCCCATGAGTGTCCTTTCCCGGGGAGTCGTGTGGGGGCAGCCCGAGGCCCCTCCTGTGTTCACAGCGCCGGTTCATCATCCGGGGTGCGGGCTGGGGCGGTGTCCGGGCTTGTGTGGACGCCCAGCTAAGGAAATGCTGTGGCACCGAGCTCGTTCTGGGCGGGCAGGCACCGCGGGGCGAGGATGTGGCTCGGAACGTGGTGTCCCGGGACTTTCACTGTCCCTTCGGCGCCCTAGCCAGCAGCACGTGTCCTTGGAGGTCCCCCAGCTCAAGACTGGGGAGGCTAGCCGCTGCGACGGGCTGGGGAGCCCCAGGCATGGGCCCTCTGCCAGGTGGGGGTCAGCGGGGACCAGGGGAGACGCAGGGCAAGCAGGCTCGGGGAGCAGTGGCAGCTGGCGAGAGAGCTCGGGGGACACTGGGGCACACAGTCAGTGCGCAAGGCATGCTCCCCAGGGCATGGAGCGTGTCCAGCAGAGGGCCAGGGAGGGACAGGGCAGGACAGGGCCAGGGGTCAGGCAGAGCCTCAGAAGCAGGGCTCAGGTCCTGGTGCAGGGACCCATGGTGGGTCCTCCTGGCTCCTGGTGGGACTGGTGGGTGCAGAGGGAACAGCTGGGCTGAAGTAGGGGTGCGGCCTGGACCTGCCCCGTGTGGATGGTGAAAGGGTGGGCTGCTTCGGGGGCACTGTGAGGTGGAGCTGCGGGACTGGGTCCCAGACCTCAGAGAAGGAAGAAGCCAGGATGAATCTTAAGACGCGGCTGTAGCACCTGGGCCCAGGCCCCAGGCGTTCTCTGGGCTCAGGGGGCAAGTTTTCAGGGAGGAAACTCTGTGAAATACAGGAATTTTGAAATATGGGGTTTTAGAAGCTCACCGGACTATGGAGAACTGGTGTTGGGACAGCGGGGTGTGGGGGTGGAGTCAGGGTGAGGCCGCAGGGGTGTGAGGGGCCCCCCCTCAGTGGGATGGGCCTGGACGGTGGGGGAGGGGCTGTGTGGTGGGGAGAGGC
>NW_011486924.1:49084-50455 GCF_000754665.1 Bison bison bison | reverse complement strand
GGGGGCTGCTTCGGGCGCCTCTGGAGACCTCCCCACCTGCACGGAGACCCCCGCAGCACTCTGGGCCTTGACAGCCTTCAGGCAGGGCGGGGACAGGAACAGCTGAGCACAGGGTGCCTGGGAGTGGGGGGCGGTCAGGGCCCCTCCCGAAGCACCTAGGACCTTGTCCTCCCCACCTGATGGGGCAGCAGGGTGAGGACCAGGCCCGCTGGGCCCCCTCCCTACAGACCCCGCCCTTGCCGACCCACCTGGGAAGCCCCAAGAAGCCCAACAGCGGAAACCCCCGAGGGTGGGGGGCAAGGCGGGGCAGCCGCTTCTCTGTCCCCGCCCCCCAACAAAGGGCGCAGACCGGCCCTTCCCGCGTCCACCACCCCAGCTCCTCCGGGCGCCACCTTCCACCGCGCTCTCTGACCTTGACCTTTGCCCCTGCTGGTCCCTGGGCAGGGAGAGGGGTTCTGGGCACCCAAGGTCCAAGCACCAGACCGCACCCACCCCCACCAGTAACCGGGGGCAGCGGCTCTGTGGTCCTCAGGCGGCCGTGCCCCAGGGCGAGCACACAGGTGGGAGTCAAACTCTCCACTCCCTGGAGCCCCCACCAGCTTGGGAGGGGGTGGACTCAGGCCACAGGATGCAGAATGCCGGCTGGTTCCAGGCCTCGGGGCTGTGCAAGGAATGAGGTAGCCAGGAGAGGCTGTGGCCCAGGCCCGCTGCCCCCCTGCCTTGCTGGCCCTGCCCTGTGCCGCCCGCTGGCCCCTGGGCCCGCTGGACTGGCCGTCTCACCCTCTGCCCATCTGCTTGGTCAGGTTCTGGGCGGGGCACCCAGGCGGGTGCAGACCTTTGCCCAGCCGAGCCCCCCTGCCGCCCCTGGTCACCTTCCTCAGCCCGAGGACCATGGGCAGGCCCCCGGGGTCACCTCAGGGGGGTTCGTGCGGCTGAGGGCTGAAGGCCGAAGGTCTTATCGTCTCAGGGGGATATCGTGATCAGAAGACCGAGTGGACGAGGGGTGATGGTTAAAAGGCTGGGGCAGACAAGGTGCCTGGGCGGGGAGAGGGGACCCCGAGTCTGGGGCTCAGCCAAGAGTGACCCGGTTACCCAGATATTAACATCCCGGGGTCACTGGGAGAAGCTCGAGGCCATGCTCGCAGCTTTTCTATAAACCTAAGATTACTCCAAAATGAAGACTATTTAGGAAGGGGTGAAGCGCTGGAGATGGACCCCCAAGAGTGCCTGCCCCCCAGGCCCAGGGAAGAGGAGCAGGCCCCCACCGCCACCCATGCCAGCAAAGAGCCCCCACCTGGTGGAGCGCCGTGCCCGTGAGGGGGCCCCCGCCTTCCCGAGCCCCTTCATCTCCCACCCTGGCCCGAGGCGTCC
>NW_011486924.1:46722-48606 GCF_000754665.1 Bison bison bison | reverse complement strand
CGCCTGCAAGAGCCTCGTGAGCCGTGGTGAGTACATCTCAGGAGGAGGACGCACGGCCCTTCCGGCCTCCACTGACACCCTCTCCCGCCTCACCGGGCAGAGTGCCCTCCCATCCCTGCCGCCGCCTGGGGCAGGAGGGCACAGCCCCCCTCCACGCCCAGCTGCGGGCTTGCTGGATGCGGGAGTCGCGGGTTCCTGTGCTATTGGGATTTGTTGCTTTGCGAAGTGGCCACGTGTCTCCACCTCACCAGCAGTCCACGGAAACTTCCACTTTCTCATCACGTGCCCCGTTTTTGCCTACCCTAATACAATATCCTATTTTAAAAATAGCTTCATTGTCTTTGCAGACACTTTATATTTTATTTTAAAAGGGGCATAAGGGATTCAGTGGAGGAGGGCATGGCAACCCACTCCAATATTCTTGCCTGGAGAATCCTATGGACAGAGGAGCCTGGCGGGCTTCAGTCAATAGGGTCGCAGAGAGTCTGATGTGACTGAAGCGACTGAGCACACATGCATGCAGGAACAGAGAATAGTAAGTCTAGCTCCAAAGCCCTCCTAGAGAAATAAATACTGTTTATGGAGAAGGAAATGGCAGCCCACTCCAGCGTTCTTGCCTGGAGAATCCCAGGGACGGGGGAGCCTGGTGGGCTGCCGTCTGGGGTCGCACAGAGTTGGGCATGACTGGAGCGACTTAGCAGCAGCAGCAGCAGCATGTTAGGAAGACATAATTCTAGACATCTTTGTAGACAAATAAACTGTTCCTGGATAAACAGATGACAAAGATTTTATAAAAGTGAAATTACTTTATTCCATTAAGGAGCCCGAGGCGCCTCCGCCAGGGTTACAGCCGAGGGGCCTGCAGGCTTCTCTCCCGCCTGGGCCTGGCCCTTTCCTGGATCCCTGTGAGCCCCTGTGAGCTTCTGTAACCTCGGAGCGGTTGTTCCATAACCTCGGGGAGCGTTTCCACTCCCGCCTGAGCGCGGGCCTCTTCCCTGATGACGCCACCTCTGCGTGCATCGGCTGCTTCCTCCTTTTCTGTCTTTCTCCGTGGCTTTTCTGTGAGCATTCCAAGCCAGCTGCGTCTCCTGACTTGCGCGTCTTCACTGTACTTACTTGCCCCGCGTTGAGGTCTGGCTCCCTGACTCCCCGCACCCCGTCTCCTCTGAGCCCGCTGCGCTGTGGCCGCCGGGCTGGGCCGCGTGTCCCTGCCGCCGTGTCCCTCGGTGGGCCTTCCCTCCATCCGCCACGGCGCTTTCTCCCCCCACGCGCTGCCTTCCGGGTCCGCCTTCCCTCCCTCTCCCTCCTCCCCTCTGTGCTGTGTTAATGTTTTCTACATTCCGTCGTGGGCAGCTGCCTCTGGACCCCCAAATTACTCAGGCCTCCTTCTCACTCACTGACCCCACATCCATGGTGTTGCCCCCGCGGACCAGCTGTGTGCAAGGGCCAGATTTCTGGAGGGCCCAGGCATGCTGGGGTGATGGGGAACTTGGCCGGGCAGGTCCTGGGGGTGGTGGGGGTGCGGGGATGGGCCTTCGGCTTCTAGGGGACCTGGGGGCCTTCACGGTCTCTCTCCTTCCCCCTCCCTTCCGTCGTACCCCAGTGGGAGCCGTGAAAATGCAGGACTCCACCCGGCCTCCTCTTCAGATGGGGGGGCAGAGGGGGCTCGCCATGGATTCCCGGCTTTGTCACCCCCCAGAAGGGCTTCTGGGGGTGGGGTCACCAGGCAGGGGCACAGCTTGTGTCTGGGTGACGCTCCGGCCTGGCCCACGTGCTCGGTCCGCTGCGGGGCAGTTCTCTGGCTCGACAACCTCTGTGGGTTCTGGCAGGTATTGGGGGTACTTTGTGAGGCTGTAGAGGGACCCCCACACACTCCCATCTCCA
>NW_011486924.1:45295-46622 GCF_000754665.1 Bison bison bison | reverse complement strand
CCATTTGTGAGTCTCTAACAACACTGAGACCTGCGTGGGCTCCTCCGGGGTGACGACAGTCACCCTGCGTCACAGACAACTCTTCCCACTGTTCCTCCTCCTCAGCCTCGGGCTGAGAGTCACACGCTTCGGTTTCGACGCAATAGTATTCACACGCCTCCCCTTTCAGGATTTCGTGAATCGGAGGGGATCTTTTAAGAAGTCTTCCCCGTTCTGGTCATAGAGACTTCCTCCCTGTACTTCCTGTGTTTCTATATTAAAGTTTGTTTCTCAGACTCAGGTCTTTGATTCATCTAGCTCTTGTTTCCGTGTGCTGTGAGGCAAGAGCCCAACTGTGCTCTTCTCTGCCTGGAAATCCCGCAGTGGCCGCACCGAGTGCCGACGTCTCTATCCCCACGCCGCCCGTCTTCAGATTTCCACGCTGTGCGGGCGGTTCCCCAATGGCCTCAACTCCTGAGTGAGGCCGCCCTGAGTCCTGGGGGCCCCTCCCTACACACCCCATCCTATGGACCTGCTCAGTGAGCCCATGGATGAATAGATTTAAGCTAGATGCTGACTTCTGGTGGGGTGGCCCTTCTGCTTCATTTCTTTCCTAAATTGTCCTGGGAGATGGCAGTGTCGTTGAGGTGGCCCTGAATCCAGATGCAGGAGCAAGGAGGACATGAAACAGAAGCGGGATCCACGCTCCAGACCCCAGAGACGGGCCCCAGGGCCCCAGGTGGGAAGAGCAACAGAAGGCAGAGGGAAGCCTGAACCCAGCAGGCAGTGAGCGCCACTGGTGAGCACCCAGCTCCTGCTCAGGGACCCCCTGGGAGGCGGCCCTGCACAGAGAAGCTCCAAGAGGCTCGAGGACAGCAGCGGCAAGAGCAACTGCAGATGGACGAGGCCGAGGCGAAGAAAGAGCTAGGAAGTTCAGTTCAGTCCAGTCGCTCAGTCGAGTCCGACTGCGACCCCATGAATCGCAGCACGCCAGGCCTCCCTGTCCATCACCAACTCTCAGAGTTCACTCAGACTGACATCCATTGAGTCAGCGATGCCATCCAGCATCTCATCCTCTGTCGTCCCCTTCTCCTCCTGCCCCCAATCCCTCCCAGCATCAGAGTCTTTTCCAATGAGTCAACTCTTTGCATGAGGTGGCCAAAGTACTGGAGTTTCAGCTTTAGCATCATTCCTTCCAAAGAAATCCCAGGGCTGATCTCCTTCAGAATGGACTGGTTGGATCTCCTTGCAGTCCAAGGGACTCTCAAGAGTCTTCTCCAACACCACAGTTCAAAAGCATCAATTCTTCGGCACTCAGCCTTCTTCACAGTCCAACTCTCACATCCAT
>NW_011486924.1:39117-45195 GCF_000754665.1 Bison bison bison | reverse complement strand
TTGCCAAGAAAATGCACCGGTCATAGCAAACACCCTCTTCCAACAACACAAGAGAAGACTCTACACATGGACATCACCAGATGGCCAACACCGAAATCAGATTGATTACATTCTTTGCAGCCAAAGATGGAGAAGCTCTATACAGTCAACAAAAACAAGACCAGGAGCTGACTGTGGCTCAGATCATGAACTCCTTATTGCCAAATTCAGACTGAAATTGAAGAAAGTAGGGAAAACCACTAGACCATTCAGGTATGACCTAAATCAAATCCCTTATGATTATACAGTGGAATTGAGAAATAGATTTAAGGGATTAGATCTTATAGATAGAGTGCCTGATGAACTATGGACTGAGGTTCCTGACATTGTACAGGAGACAGGGATCAAGACCATCCCCATGGAAAAGAAATGCAAAAAAGCAAAATGGCTGTCTGGGGAGGCCTTACAAATAGCTGTGAAAAGAAGAGAAGCGAAAAGCAAAGGAGAAAAGGAAAGATATACCCATTTGAATGCAGAGTTCCAAAGAATAGCAAGAAGAGATAAGAAAGCCTTCCTCAGCGATCAATGCAAAGAAATAGAGGAAAACAACAGAATGGGAAAGACTAGAGATCTCTTCAAAAAATTAGAGATACCAAGGGAACATTTCATGCAAAGATGGGCTCGATAAAGGGCAGAAATGGTATGGACCTAACAGAAGCAGAAGATATTAATAAGAGGTGGCAAGAATACACAGAAGAACTGTACAAAAAAGATCTTCACGTCCCAGATAATCACGATGGTGTGATCACTACCTAGAGGCAGGAAACCGGACCACAAAGCACGTCCACCCAAAGCAACAGCAGAGGGCGCTGTGTGCAGCGGGGACAGCAGAGCCCAGCCTGTGGCGGAAAGCTCAGAAATCTCCATTCTCGTAACAGTGGCCAAGGCGGGCCGTGGGCACAAGCCCCCGGCGAGCTATGATAATAAAAAGAGAATGAGGGGCAGAATAAGGTCCCTACAGGCAAAGGCAGTGTGCCAGAACACCCCGAAAACGCACAACTGTAGCTTTTCATTTCAAAGTGGTTTAAAATAGCCAGTTCAGTTCAGTAGCTCAGTCCCATTCAGACTCTCCCACCCCATGGACTGCAGCACGCCAGGCCTCCCTGTCCATCACCGACTCCCGGACCTCACTCAAACTCATGTCCATCGAGTCCATGACGCCATCCAACCATCTCATCCTCTGTCGTCCCCTTCTCCTCCTGCCTTCAATCTTTCCCAGCATCAGGGCCTTTTCAGATGAGTCAGCTCTTCACATCAAGTGGCCAAAGTATTGGAGCTTCAGCCTCAGCATCAGTCCTTCCAGTGAATATTCAGGACTGATTTCCTCTAGGATGGACTGGTTGGATCTCCTTGCTGTCCAAGGGACTCTCAAGAGTCTTCTCCAACACCACAGTTCAAAAGCATCAGTTCTTCAGGGCTCAGTCTTCTTTTTGGTCCAACTCTCACATCCATACGTGACTACCGGAAAAACCCTAGCTTTGACTAGACAGACCTTTGTTGACAAATTAGTCTCTGCTTTTTAATATGCTGTCTAGGTTAATCAGAGCTTTCCTTCCAAGGAGCAAGCGTCTTTTAATTTCATGGCTGCAGTCTCCATCTGCAGTGATATGGGACCCCAGGAGAATAAAGTCTGTCACTGTTTCCATTGTTTCCCCATCTGTTTGCCATGAAGTGATGGGACCAGATGCCGTGACCCCTTCGGGTTTTGAATGTCGACTTTTAAGCCAGCTTTCTCACGTTCACTTTCATCAAGAGGCTCTTTAGTTCTTCGATTTCTGTCATAAGGATGGTGTCATCTGCATATCTGAGGTTGTTATTTTTCCCAGCAATCTTGATTCCAGCTTGTGCTTCCTCCAGCCCTGCATTTCCCATGATGTACTCTGCATAGAAGTTAAATAAGCAGGGCGATAATATACAGCCTTGACGTGCTCCTTTTCCAGTTTGGAACCAGTCCGTTGCTCCATGTCCGGTTCTAACCGTTGCTTCTTGACCTGCACACAGGTTTCAAAGGAGGCAGGTGAGGTGGTCTGGTATTCCCATCTCTTGAAGAATTTTCCACAGATTGTTGTCATCCACACAGTCAAAGGCTTTAGCATAGTCAGTAAAGCAGAAGTAGATGTTTTTCTGGAATTCTCTTGCTTTTTGTATGATCCAACAGGTATTGGCAATTTAATCTCTGATTCCTTTGCCTTTTCTAAATCCAGCTTGAACACTGGGAAGTTCTCAGTTCACATATTGTTGAAACCTGGCTTGGACAATTTTAAGCATTACTTTGCTAGCGTGTGGGATGAGTGCAATTGTGCAGTAGTCTGAACATTCTTTGGCATTGCCTTTCTTTGGGATTGGAATGAGAACTGACCTTTTCCAGTCCTGTGATCACTGCTGAGTTTTCCAATTTTGCTGGCACTTTAACAGCATCATCTTCTAGGGTTTGAAATAGCTCAGCTGGAACTCCATCACCTCCACTAGCTTTGTTCGTAGTGATGCTTCCTAAGGCCCACTTGACTTCGCATTCCAGGATGTCTGGCTCTAGGTGAGTGATCACACCATCATGGTTATCTGGGTCATGAAGATCTTTTTTGTACAGTTCTTCTGTGTATTCTTGACACTTCTTCTTAATACCTTCTGCTTCTGTTAGGTCCATACCATTTCTGTCCTTTATTGAGCCCATCTTTGCATGAAATGTTAGAAGACTCAAGAAAGTTGATAAAGATGTTAAAGAACAAAAGGAACAAAAATTAGGAAATTTCAGAAATGAGGTGACAACACTTGGGCTTAAAAATAAAGAAAAAATCGCTGCAGAAATGAAGACGATGTTAGAAGTAGTGAATAGACCCAATATTAAATGCCTTGAGAAAAATAGAAAGTGAAAAGGGGATTTTTTAAAAAATCAAAAAGAAGTGTCATATTGTGTTTGAGTAAGCTCCAGGAGTTGGTGATGGACAAAGAGGCCTGGCATGCTGCGGTCCATGGGGTCACAAAGAATCAGACATGACTGAGCGACTGAACTGAACTGTTAGTACAGGGAACTATACTTAATATTCTGTGATAAACCATAATGAAAAAGAATGCTTTTTTAAAAAATAATGTACCTATATATATAACTGAATCACTTTGCTGTACGGCAAAAATTAACACAACATTGTAAGTCAACTGTATTTCAATTAAAACGAGAATACCAGGGACTTCTGTGATGGCGCAGTGGGCAAGAATCTAATGCAGGGTTCAACCCCTTGTCTGGGAAGATCCCACGTGCCTCAGGGCAACTCAGCCCACACACCACAGCTCCTGAGCTGGCACTCTAGATCACGGGAAGCGCAGCTCCTGAGCCGGCACTCTAGATCCCGGGAAGCGCAGCTCCTGAGCTGGCGTGCTGCAGCTGCTAAGCCCTCGTGCCCTGGAGCCCGTGCTCCACACCAGAGAAGCCAGAGCAGCGAGCAGCCCACACGCCGCAGCAAACAGGAAGCCCCGCTCAGCACACCGAGAGCAAAGTCCGCACACAGTCACGAGGACTCCATGCAACCAACAATAAGTAAAGAAATAAAAATGTTTAGAAAAGAATACAAGTAAGGCTTGAAAAGAAAAAAAAATCAAAAGAGATGAAATGACGTGTCAATAATAGAAGATGCTGCAGATAGGCAAGGAAAGTCCAGAATGTGGGTCCTGTGAGACCCTGGAGAGAACTGAGCCGCAGATCAGATGCGCAGAAGTGCAGCTCAAGGACAACAAACAGCCCTAACACGAGGCATGAACTAGAGAGGGACAGCGTGAAAACTCACTCAAGCAAAACGGCTGGATGTTAAAGTGAAAAATCTTTGGGCATCTAAGCAAAAAGAACTTAGCAATTCAAAATGGAAAGGAAAGTACATCAGATTTTTCAAAGAGCTACATTTTACCCCAGAAGAGAATGGACAGCAAGTCCATAGCACGTCATTTGATAACTGTAGACACAGTTCTGTGTTACAATCGCGAAACTTGCTAAGAGGCCAGATCTTAATTAATCCAACCACAAAAAGAGAAACAATAATTATGTGACTTGATATGGCTGCTTTTGCTACAACAGCAATGATGACAACAGATAAATGCACCAAACCAGCACCCTGTACTCCTTAAGTTCACACAGCGCCATACATCAAATGTATTTCCATGAAAGGACACTGGCCTTCAGGCATGAGGCACGAACAGGCTGGGACTCACGGACTCTTGTCCCAAGGGCCCCTCCTAGGGGAGGAGCATCCGACCACGAGACCCCGGGAGGGGTCGGATGGGAAACGGGCTGAAGATTTAACGCAGGGCTGTTTGCAGCGCTGAGAACACGAGTGGAAGGGGAGATGGTACAGTATTCACAGCCGAGCACCCTGACCATGGAGACAGGGACGGGCCGTGAACACCAGGAGAGACCGAGACAAGTCTATGCAGAGACAGGTTTCCGCTCTTTCCAGCCCGCCCAGCGGTGAGTGCTGCAACCCAGACAGTGTCGGGAACACAGCAAGTGGCGGGACGCAGCTTCACGGTGTCCTCCCCGGTGTTCTTGAGAGTCGAGCGGAAGAAAGGAGATGCTGAGGTCCTGTGCAGAAGGTGCGGTGAAAGCTCGGCTCTGAGTTGGAAAGCAGCAGGACTGCCCGAGGCACCGCTCTGAACCCGCGGTGGCCCTGTGGAGGCTCCTGGACCCGTCTGTGGCGTGTCTCTCTTCCGGCCCTCCCTCTGGGCGCTCTGTCTCCCCAGCGAGGCTGTTTATTTCTCACGTGTCTGCTCCAGGGAGTTCCCTGGCCGTCCAGCAGTCAGGGCTCTGTCTTTCCCTGATGGGGGCCGGGAATAGAGACACTGTCTTCCTGGGAGAGAACCTAAGATGCCACAAGCCATGCAGTGTGGCCAAAAAAAAAAGTCTGCTCCGTGCCCCTGAGAAATGGCTCTTGGCCGTCCCCGGGCCGAGGATTCAGGCATCTCCCGCAGACCGGGTTCCCTTGTTTCTGAGTGGGGCCAGGAGTGACCTGTGACTTCAGGACCGTTTCTAAGTCGTGGACTGAAATGGACTTGGATCTGCTGGGAGCAGCCCCGGGCCCGCGGGGCTGCAGGCTTTCCAGGAAGCTCTGCGTCCCTGCCCTCCCGCCAGGCCCAGGGTCGGAGGAGGCGGCAGGCTTCTCCCGATCAGCCCTGGGCCTCCTGGTCCGGCCGAGCCTCAGCATCCCCGCTGCTTCCTCGGGCTTTGTGCTGAGGACCCTGGTGCTCCTATCAGCTCTCACGGGTTTTGGGAAGTTTTTTCACATATATATGTAAGTTGTCTACGCCTATGTTTCCCGCATGTATGTGTTTACAGGTATGTTTCACGTGTTTTACATGTATGTTTTCACGTGTATGATTTTACACGTGAGTTTTTAACACGTATTTTTTCCCTCCAGCACTGTTAGCTGTTCTCAGTAGAACCGGTCCAGACAGCACGGGCTCCTGTAGGATGCAGAAGGAAACCCCCGACAGGTTTTCAGATGCACAGGAGCCCTTCTCTCTCCTCCTGCCCTGCCAAGGCAGTTACATTCACCTCCGTGTTTTACCAGTTCCTGTGTTCACGGTTCCCTTTGTAACCCACTTCTTCCTTCTGAGCTCATATTTCTCCTTTTTAAGACACAGCCAAGCTGTTAGGCCTTCTCTTAGTATGCCTCTGCCTCTGGTTTACTGTGGTGGCTTTAAACCTTCAAATGAGGTCATATGTATTTACTTCTCCTTAATCTTTACAAAGAATGTGGGGTTCACAGTGCCTTCCACACAGTCACAGCGGGGCTGCTCTGCACAGCCTGTGGGGTCTTAGCTCCTAAACTGAGCACTGAACCCATGCCCAGGCAGTGCAAGCGCTGCGTCCCGACCGCTCACCAGCGGGGAGCCCGCCACGTCACTTTCTTCTCTACACCTTCTGTGTTGTGAGCTTAGCGGGAACAAGAGCCTGTTCTTACTTTTATACAAGCAACTTCCTGGCACCCATGGTCGCCGTGCTCGCCTATGGCTCCACCCTTTGTTCCTTCTGACTCTGATCCTTTTCTTGGTTGG
>NW_011486924.1:32962-39017 GCF_000754665.1 Bison bison bison | reverse complement strand
ATGAGGGACAGCCTAGATGAGAGAGGGCTGAAGCTCCAGGCTCGGAGGACGCGCCTCTAGCAAGGAAACGCCAGGCCTGGGGACACCGCTCTCCTCACCCCCACCCCCACCTTGCCGGACTAACCCCCCCCCCACTCCCGGGCTTGACCAGGAGCCCCTGGAGCCAGACCGGGGCTTGGCCGCCTCCTGCAGGCAGCCTCTGCTCCAATTCCAGCCACAGCCCTTGGGAACTGTCCCCCCAGGAAGCTCTGAATCGCCCATCTGACCCCACACCTCGGGTTTATCAGCCCCAGGACAATAGCGGGCCAGGTGTGTGGTGGGGGCCAGGGCAGGGCAGGGGACCATTCCCAGCTCTGACCAGCGGGGAGGATTTTACCCCCGTTTAGAACTGCCAGCACACACGGATAGGAAAAGGCAGACCAACTACTCGCTTACTTTGGCCACCTGACATGAAGAGCCGACTCACTGGGAAAGACTCTGATGCTGGGAAAGACCGAGGGCAGGAGGAGAAGGGGATGACAGGATGAGATGATTAGCTAGCATCACCGACTCAATGGACATGAGTTTGAGCAAACTCAGGAAGACAGTGAAGGACAGGGAAGCCTGGCGTGCCACAGTCCATGGGGTTGCAAAGAGTTGGACACAAATTAGTGACTGAACAACAACAGCTACTCGCTGGCTTTATTATTTTTTAAACCTCCACCGTCTAGGGTGGTGGAATCCTACAGCCCCGTCCCCTCCACGTGGAGGACAGGCAGAAGTGTTGCTGGTTTCCTTGTTGCTGAATTTGGAAAGTTCTTACAGGTTCTGAACACACGTTCCTTAACAGGTGCACGATTCGCAAATATTTCCCCCCAATCTCTAACTTGTCTTTTCACTCTTTACTGGGGTCTTTCAAAGAGCAGAAGTTTGAAAGCTTGATGAAATCCAACTTACCCATTTTTTCTCTTATGGGTCACAATTTCAGTATTGTGTCTAAGAAAATTTTGCCTTACCTAAGGTCATAGATGCCATTCATGGCAAATAGATGGGGAGACAGTGGAAATAGTGGCTGACTTTATTTTTCTGGGCTCCAAAATCACTGCGGATGGTAATTGCAGCCATGAAATTAAAAGACGCTTGCTCCTTGGAGGGAAAGTTATGACCAACCTAGCCGGCATATTCAAAAGCAGAGACATTACTTTGCCAACAAAGGTCCGTCTAGTCAAGGCTATGGTTTTTCCAGTGGTCATGTATGGATATGAGAGTTGGACTGTGAAGAAGGCTGAGCGCTGAAGAATTGATGCTTTTGAACTGTGGTGTTGGAGAAGACTCTTGAGAGTCCCTTGGACTGCAAGGAGATCCAACCAGTCCATCCTAAAGGAGATGAGTCCCAGCTGTTCAGTGAAAGGACTGATGCTGAAGCTGAAACTCCAATACTTTGGCCACCTGATGTAAAGAACTGACTCATTTGAAAAGACCCTGATGCTGGGAAAGATTGAAGGCAGGAGGAGAAGGGGACGACAGAGGATGAGATGGCTGGATGGCATCACTGACTCGATGGATGTGAGTCTGAGTGAACACCGGGAGTTGGTGATGGACAGGGAGGCCTGGTGTGCTGTGGTTCATGGGGTTGCAAAGAGTCGGACACGACTGAGTGACTGAACTGAAGGTCATAGAAATTTTTAAAAATAGGTTTCTTTTTGAAAGTTTGGTAGTTTAGGTTTTGCATTGAGTCTGACGGTCCATCTGGGATAAAGTTTACATTCTGTGAGAGCTGTGGTCTAGAGCCCATTGCTTTCCAGTGGACACAGAGCTGAGCACCATTTGCTGGAAGCACCGTGCATTCCCTGCTGGACTCGCAGCATGCTTGCCGAGAGTCAGGCATGCGGGCCTGGGCGGGGTGGGATGCTAGGCTGGTGGGTTTCGTCTCTCAGTCCTGGGGAGTCTTTCCTGTCATCATCTCACTCGCATGGCTCCCCAGAAGAAGTCTGCCTCTCCCCTGCCTTGGTTCCGCGGGGCCTCACGTGTCTTTTCCTCTGGTGGCTTTACAGTTTTCTCTTTACTCTGGCTTTGGACAAACTGGCCGTGGTGTGCTTGTAATTCTTCATGTTTCCTGTCTTTCATCGGGCATCTTGGATTTGTGAGTGCATAGTTCTCACCCAGCTTGAAAATTTTCTATTCTTTTTTAAGATGTTTCTTCATTCCCTCATTCCTTCCAGGACTCTAACTACACACACATCAGATTACCTGAAGGTGTCCTTCAGCTCCCTGAAGCGCTGTCGTTCTATTTCCTCACCTTCACCACCACCTCCAGCATCATTACGTCATCACCATCACCACCAGCATCATTACGTCATCACCCCATCACCAACATCATTACATCATCACCCCATCACCACCCCTCTCCACCTACTTTTGCGTGTTTTCTATTGCTATGTCAAGTTCTCCAATCTCTTTTTTTTCCAATGGCTATATCTGTTATTAATGTAGCTAATGTATTTTTCATCTCAGACATTGTAGTTTTCATCCCTGTAAGTTGGAGTTTTTTTGAAAAAAAAAAACTTTCACGTCTACAATTAACTTTTTGAGCGTGTAAAACACAGTTATAATAACTGCTTTAATATTCTTGTCTAGTAATTCTAACACCTGTGTCAGTTTTAGTTCATTGATTTTTTTCCTCATTCAGGTTATGTTTTGCATAACTTGTAATTTTTTATTATATGGTAGACTGTGATTCACAGATGGCTCAGTGGTAAAGGATCCACCTGCCAATGCAGGAGATACAAGAGACATGGGTTTACTCCCTTGGGCAGGAAGATCCCCTGGAGGAGGAAATGGCACCCCACTCCAGTGTTCTTGCCTGGAGTCCATAGGATTGCAAAGAGGCGGATCCTGTGTGAGCACACGCGCGCACTGGATATATACCTTTATCGTCACAAATATTCTTGAGTCTTTTCTGGAATACAGTCAACTTACTTGGAAACACGTTAATCCTCCTGGGGTCTTTATTTCAAGATCTGTTAGATGAGATCAGAGTAGTGCTCCACCCATGGATAATTATTTCTCTTACGGAAACAAGACTCTTGCGTCTGCTGCACCAGGTTCCCGCGAGGCCCTGGCTCTGTGGTCTCGCTGGGAGCAGGGACAGCCTAGACCCACGGGCCGACAAGACTCTGTCCCCAGAGCCCCTCTGGCTTCTTCTCTTCCTGCAGCTCCTCAGTCCATGTGGGCATCCCGCTGTGCCAAACTCTCACCCCGCTCTCTGCATCGCGGTCCTCCCGTGCTCGTCCTGCAAACTCTGGCCACTTCCGGCTGCTTGCCTCTGACCAGATCTGCCCCACTTCTTCTTTTGGGGAGGCACCAGGCGCCCTGAATGCCGTTACCCCATCCCCGCCACCTCGCAACACTCTCAGGACAGCGGGCACGGCTGTGGGCTTCACCATCCTACGCCTCCTTACACCCAGTGTCTTGAGACCACACTCCGTCTGCTGTCCAGGCTGAGCTCCGTGACTCCACCTTGACCTCCATCCTGACCTCAGCAGGGTCCACAGCTCTGGTTTCTTTCCCAGGAACATTTCAGACCTCACAGTTTCTGCTGCCTCTTTGAGTCACGTCTGATCAGGTCAGGTTGGGGCTCCGCTGAGCGACGGGCCAGCTCTTCTGTCTGGGTCTCAGCAGCGGCCCCTTGGCCCCCTTCTCCAAGGTCTGGGAGCCCAGCCACCATGGCCATGGGGACCCCTCACTCTGGCTCCTCGTGCCGCGAGGGGAGACGGCCTTGGGTGTGCCCTCTGCCCTTCCCCCACCCTCGTGCATTCAACGGGTCAGGAAGGGCCTTGGCACCTTCGTCCTTTGCTTCCCCTTGACCTTCAGCCTGAGGGCGGGTCTTCCTGCCATGCTGCCTGGGGTGTGCCTGCGGCCTGGGCACTGCTGAGCACACACCGTCTGACACGTCACCTGGCTGGAACGCCAGGCCCTAAGTGCCAGAGGGAACCTGGGCTGCCAGCTCCACGGGGTGCAGGGCTCTCCGGGGCATGGTGGAGCCCGTGGAACTAACCCCATTGACCTTGAAGCGTCTGCCTGAAGATCGGGCAGAGCCAAGACCGAAAATACCGCTCAGCCCTGGAGCCTGAAAGCGAGATCCCAGCTCCCTGCACGGCGCTCGGTCTGGCCCCGGCTTCCAGGGCCCTGACCAAGGCCGTTGGGGCCAAGCCATATGTGCCAGTGCTGCTGCCTGCCCACGGACAGGGCTTTAGGTGGCAGTGACTTCGGGCTCAGGCCCGGGTGCCCCCTGCAGACCTGTGCTGCTGCTCATCTTTGGAACCCATGGGGCCAGCCGGCACGCCTGGAGGAGGGCCCTCCTCTGCCCCTTTGCTGGCCAGGCGGGGGCCCCACTCCTGGGCCCAGCAGACAGCTCTGCACATGGCTCAGGTGGGCCCACCACTCGTCCAGGGCTTGGCTCTCTGATGGCACTGGGGCAAGTAGGGGGGATCCCCCAATTCTGTGCAGCCCCAGAGCCCCTTCCCACCCAGCCGCCCGCAGGGAATAGCCCAGGCACCAGCAGCACTGGCACTTAGCCTCCCTCTCCCCCAACAGGAAATATTTTCAACAGCTTCTGCCAGCAGCCCCCTGCGTCCATGCCCAGGTCCGTCCTGGGGGCCCTGGTGCTCTCCACCGCCATAAAGTGCTCCCCACCCGACGGCTGCTCCCTGCTCCTGCGAGTCAATGCCTCCCTCACGCTCCATGGTGACTGTGACGGGGTCACTCCTGGGTCATGGCGGGGGTGCTCAGGGCTCCTTTTCTTCCCATGACAACCTGACGGCAGGCTGGGGTGGGGCAGAGAGACCCTGCTCACTGCCTTCACAGGGGACAGCATGGTCTGACAGCCCGCGGCCCCTCTCTCCACAGACAGCCTGCAGGGCCTGGAGGTCTGCTCCACGAGCCTGGACACCCAGGAGACGCAGTGCCAGACTGTGCAGGTCCCCAGGGCCTCCCACCAGCAGGCCGGGCAGCAGGTGAGGCCAGTGTCTGACCTGGACTAGCCGGTCCAGCCCCAAGCCTGTGCCCGGCAGCGCAGCTGTCCCCTGGCCAGTTCTCGCCGCCCTCCCCGCTCCACAGCCCATCCTGGCCCACGGCCGAGGCGCCCCTCCTCCCCTACCCCAGACTCTGGGTTCCAGCTGTGCGAGGTGGAGCTGGCCTGGCCGGGGGTGGGGGGTCGACACCCAGGTCCACAGCTCACCCCGTCTCTGCCCAGCTCCAGGTGCACTTTGACTGCTTCAAGGTGGGTGTGGCCCAGACCCTCTACGTCACCCTGAGGACTGTCCCCCACTTCTGCGGGGTCCAGCTGGGCCAGCAATACCACACGGAAGGTAGGGACCAGGGAGCTGGCGTGGGCACTGCCCTCCAGCCTCCTGGAGGGAGCGGTGACTGCCCTGAGGCAGGAGTCACCCAGGCAGCGGGTAGGCCATGAGGGACAGGTCCCAGCAAGTGCATTTGCTTAATTCTGGGTTGCTGTCTCCCTGGAGGGGTGGGCTTCTGGAAACCACACCCGCAGAGGCCCGGGTGCCCCTGGGGCAGAGTGGGCTGGGCCCAACACTTCCCTTGTCATTCGCAGACTGCAGAGAGGAGGACGTGGGGAAGAATGTGCCTGACTGCTTCGGTGAGGTCCCTCCCCAGGTGGGACCCCGGCCCCGTTGCCCCTGGGAAGACCCTTGGGTGGTGGTGGGCACCCACAAGCCTCCTACCGGGCTCTTCTGCCCTCCTCACGTGGGAACTCACGATGGGTCCTCAGGCAGGCAACTTCCAAGATGCCTGGGTCTGGCAGAAGTCACCACATGCAGGCTGTCAGGACAACTGGAGCCCTGTGCCTGGTGACTCTGGCCACAGCATGACCCCTCCTGCCCTCCTACAGCTCAGAAGCTCTCCTACTGGGTGGACCGCAGCCGCAAGGTCATTCTAGTACAGGTGCCAGAGTCGGGGGGCCCTGACTACTATGTGCGGCTCTGTCTGAAGCGCTTCATCTGCGAGGACGCGGGCGCCCCAGTGCGGGTGAGCCTCAGCCCCGCCCACCCCTGTC
>NW_011486924.1:31454-32862 GCF_000754665.1 Bison bison bison | reverse complement strand
TCCCTCTGTCCTCCCCCTGCCGCCCCGCCCACGCGCCTTCCCTCCGATGCAGGTAATGGGGAACAGGGTCTCCCGGAGGGTCTCTCTACCCTACAGCCAAGAGTTGTCGTGCCTGTGCCTTGAGGTCAGTAAGGGTGCGGGCTTGACACCCGAGAGTGGACAAGAGGATGGGCCGACTCTGTGCTGATCCCAGCCCGTTCCGCAGGTCTGGTCGGCAACCCCTGATGCGGTGCGAATCCAGACCTGCCCTTTCAAAAATGGTGAGTGCCCTGCGGTGCCCGGGAGAGCGAGGAGGGAGGGGTGGGAGATGGTGAGTCAGGGGTCCCCAAGGGTGGGGGCTCCTGGTCCAGCGCGCGGGGCTGACACAAGAGAGGCTGAGAGTAGCGGGGAGGCCCAGCCTCAGCGCCTGAGACGGCTTCAGGCAGTAGGTAGTCAGCGCTGTGTTCTGGGCAAGCCCTCCAGGTGGTGGAAGCCCTGCGTGGATGCAAGCGTCCATGTCAGCCAGACACAAGCACACACGGGCGCCATGGCCTGGCCACCTGGGAGACCTCGGGGGATCCTCCCCGAGGATTAGGGGTGCTCATCAGGGCACACAAGCGAACTGGCTGGGGCCTAGGCCGAGAGCCACGGGAGAAGACACCTGCCCGGGACCCAGCCTGCCTGTCACTGAGCAGGTGCTGGGTCCAGTGGTCTGTCAGCAGCTGGGACAGTGTCCCTCTGACTCCAGCCCTGGGGGAGGGTCCCTGCAGACACGGAGAGCCTCTGGGACGCCATCCGCTACCACCCGGGGAGCCAGGCGCTGAGCTGGGAACCCGCCTGCCCCATGAGAGGCCGTGTGAGTCTGTGCTGGCAGCCAGGGCCAGGGGCCCACTGCCTCGAGCTGAAGCACTCAGGCCGGCCGGCGCGCAGCAGGGTGAGCGTCCCCCAGGCAGGGATGGGGGCGGGGATGGACGGCCAGGGCCCTGACGTGAGCTCCCCCCAGGTGCAGTACCCGCTGGTGGACACACAGCCCCAGCTCTGCCTGAAGGTGAGTGGGCCAGACCACAACCTGCCTCGTGCCCTCCCGGGGCTTGCGGAGGGATCTGAGGAGCCAGACAAGGGGCCCACGGCATTGGGGCAGGGGACCCACGGCCAAATGTCTCCCTCTGCCTTGCCCAGCCCCAGGGTCCAGCCACCTAGCAGCCCCTCTAACCCCTCCTGGGCCAACAGTGGGGGGCGGGGGTTTGTAACCAGTCTCAGAGGGCCGTGGAGGCCCGCCTGAGGGACATACCCTGTCCCTCGGCCTCCCGGCAGTTCTCCACGAGCCTGGGTTTCCAAGTGAGGTGCCCTTTCAAGCAGCCGCGGTTCCCAGGTGAGCCCTCCAGGGGACAGGGCCTCGAGGGGAAGGGGGCCTCCAAGGGGCGGGGCC
>NW_011486924.1:30632-31033 GCF_000754665.1 Bison bison bison | reverse complement strand
TGGTCTCCAGAGGGCAGGCGGGAGGCTGGTCAGGGGCCCTTGCAGTGTGACCATAGCAAAAACGGTCAGCAGTGGGTGGGTGCTGGGCCTCACCCCTGCCCCCCACAGCCTGGAAGATGGCCGTCCAGCCCGCACCCGCTCCCGGCCGCCTCCGGGTGGCCTTCTTCTCGTCCGGCCCCGCCCGGTTCCAGGTGCGCCTGTGTCACCAGGGGAAGACGTGGCCCCCCGCCTGCCGTCGACTGCTCCAGGCCACCCCCGTCCCTGCGGCCTCTGTGGGCCAGGTGGGGCGGGCACCGTCCTGGAGACCTGGGGATGGGGCTGACCCCCGACTTTCCTGCAGTCAGAGCTAGTCCCCACAAGGGCGGAGGGTGGCGAGCACCACAGTGACCTGGAGGAGCCTG
>NW_011486924.1:29767-30444 GCF_000754665.1 Bison bison bison | reverse complement strand
CCCAGCCCCCGTACCCGCTGAGGCCTGGCCTGTTCACTCACCACACTGGACCCCAGACTGGCCCCTAGCAGCCCCATCTCCCACTGTCAGGATGGCGGGGACACACTCACAGGAGGTGGGGGACAGAGGGGCCGCCGCCTCAGCGCCAGGCCAGGCTTCTGAGCCTTGACTTGGGTAAGCAAGGCCCCTCCAGGGCCTCACACCGGGTCAGGGGTGTTGCGTCCTCCTCCCTGAGTGTTCACCACCCTGGCCTGGGCTCTGGTTCCAACTGCCCAGGAACTCGAAGTCCCCGGCCCACCTGTCGCCCACCCAGGAGTCCCAGACTCCTGGACCTCAGACTTGGCAGGATGTAGAGGGACCCCTAAACCTATGGGGCCTCGGTGTGGCCCAGGGGCTGACTGCTGCCTGAGGCCCGGGGGTAGCGGGGCAGTGAGGACACAAGGGCAGTGGAGTGAGGAGCGAGCACACTCCCCTTCAAGTGCAAACCTTTCCCCGTGCTGAAATGCAGAAAGACGGGTGTCTGGGCATCCAGGGCTGTCACCATCCCGTCCACTGATGGGCAACTGGGCAGGTCTCGAATGGCCTCTGAGTGCAGCGGAGTCTCAGCAATGCCAGGGTGCCCCGATCCCGCCCACCTCCCCTGGCAAATGCTCCAGGGCCTGCATCGGCTTCTCCCC
>NW_011486924.1:27353-29667 GCF_000754665.1 Bison bison bison | reverse complement strand
ACGCTGGGTGAGTCCCAGGGTCCTGTGAACGGTGAGAGCACCTGGGCCCAGCTGGAGTCGGGGAACCTGGGAGGATACTGCTCCTGGGGTCAGGGTAAACTCCCCTGAAGATGGACGTTTGCCTGCTGACCGGGCACTGGCTTGGCAGGACTGGGCAAGGGACCCTGAGAGGGTGGGGTCTCATCTCCCTCTCCTTCTTTCCACCTCATAGTCAGAGGTGGGCTGGGGGTATGTGAAAAGTGAACGTTAAAGCGTTAGTCGCTCGGTCGTGTCTGACTCTTTGCGACCCCACGGACTGCCGCATGCCAGGCTCCTCTGTCCATGGGATTCTCCAGGCCAGGATACTGGAGTGGGCTGTCATTCCCTTCTCCAGGGGATCTTCCTGACCCAGGGATCGAACCCAGGTCTCCTGCATTGCAGGTGGACTCTTTACCCTCTGAGCCACCAGATGGTTGGGGGAGGGGGTGTCTATGCCCCAACACAAGGCTGCCTGAGCCAGCCCCCCATTCCTCTCTCCCCAGCTGCCACCCAGGAGACAGCAGCCTGAGGCCAAGTGTCTCACCAAGAAGACACGGGTGCCAGGTCCGACTGTGGGGATGCAGCAAGGGGCCAGCCCATGTCTGGACACCCCAGGCCTCTGTCACGAAGGCTAGGCCTCAGGGCATGCACTGGGGGTCCTCATCTGGCCCCAGACTAGGGGCCTGTGTACCTCTCGGGTCTCCAAAGGCCTGCAGCTACTCGGGCCTTTGGACGATGTCGGGACTTTGGGTCAGACGAAGGACCTCCAGCCCCTCCTGAACCCTGAGTGGGGCCAACAGAACGGCTCCATGGGCAGCCCCTTCCCCAGATGGCCCAGCCCCTGACGCGCCTGTCCCAGTCTGATCCAGGCTCCCTCTGGACCACCTGGGGTCAGGGCCAGCATCCCTGGCCCTGAGCACAAGGTTCTCTGGAGTACAGGGTGTGACCCCACCCTTCCTGGAACTGACCAGGTCTGGGGGGCCAGGTCACCCACACATGGGCTGGGGTCCACACCCTGGGTGCCCCCTGGGGCCCAGAATAGGCCTTCACCGGCCCCCACCCTTCAAAGACTCTGCTAAGAACCTGAGCGCCCACCACCCGAGCACCCACCCTGCATCCTCGCCCCCAGAGCTGGACCACCTTCCACTCCCCAGGCCCCTAGCCAGGACAGCGCGGTGAGGGACGGCCACTCCGTTGGCCTCAGGGGCCAGCTGCCAGGATGAGCCATTCTCAGACATTTCGCACCCCCTGAGGTCAGCATGCGCCCCCTGTGCTCAAGAGCCACAAGCCGCCCTTGGCCTGCCAGCGTCATTTCTGTGTCCCAGGCCAGTGGTCGCCCAGCAGTCGGCCGGCTGGGCCTGCCCTCACGGGACCCTCCTGCCAGCTCACAAGGACCACCGGGCCGCCCCTGCTGGGCTGCTGTCTGGCGTCACTTTCATCTAACGCGGGGCACACGCGGGCACGCCGGGGCTGGCCCCGCCCCTGGGCCTACGTTGGGCTGTGTCTGCGCATGTGCACCTACCTCCAGGCCCGGCCTGGGCTGTGCCTCGTTAGCCGGACACAGGCCCCTGGACGTCTCGCCATCGCTCCCTTAGTGGAAGCTGCTGCCCCGAGCCGAGGAGAGGGGTCGGTGGAGCCCACATGCCCCCTCGCTGAGAAACTCTTGTCTGCCTGGCTCGCCGCTTCCCTTGAGGACAGGGAAGGGGTTGGCAGGGCCAGGGAGCACTCGTGGGGACTGGGGGACCACGGGGCCGCGTGTCCCCCGTGAGGCAGGGTGGCGGGGGGGTCCAGTGACTGCAGCTGGACCCCTGCCTGCGATTTGAGAGGGGCTGTCTCGCCCCCAGCCCCCGGGTCCTGTCCCCCCACTTCGGCCAGGCCTGGCCCCCGGCGGGCTGTGCTCTGGGCTCACGCGAGTACTCCTGCGGTACTCTGGAGACCCCTGTCCGCCCCAAGTGCCCCCTCCCCATCAAGGCACAGAGGGAGGTGGGGACCAAGGTCCCCACGCCACAAGTTCCGGCTTCTCACGCCTGGCCCATCTCGGGGTCCCTGCCTGTGCACAGAGACTGCAGCCCTGATCCAGGGCCTCCCTCAGAAGGAATCCTTGACCTCCTGGAGGGGGTGGGGGAGGTGGGTGCTGCGAACTGACCAGATGCAGGCTCCCCCAGGACTTCACAGCAGCCCTGGGATCCCACAGTGGGGAACCGGAAGCCCAGACAAGGGGAACAACTGCTGTCCTCTCCAGGACTAAGGACCTGCCTGGCCACAGGGCTGGGGTGGGGAGGGGTGCTCCAGGGTC
>NW_011486924.1:25940-27205 GCF_000754665.1 Bison bison bison | reverse complement strand
TTCATCCCCTCATCCCCCTAGCAGTCCCTGAGCACCCGCTGGGCGCCGCCCTCTCCCAGCACTAGGAGCACACACCGGCCCTGGGGCCGCGGACCACATCTGCTCTGCCCTGAACTGCGTGGCCCCAGGTCAGGATTCTCAGCCCTAAAGCCCGGGCAAACAGAGCCATCAGTCATCTACCTGGAGCTGACCTCTGCCTGGGGAAGACAGCTCACAAACAGCTGAAACTGTCACTTACGTGAATGCCCGGTGTGAGAAGGCGGAGGCCGAGAAAGCAAACAGGAAGTGTGTGTGTGTGTGGGGGGGGGTGCCACTTAGAGCAGGGTGGTCCCCAGTATGACCAAAGAATGGGTGATACCTCGAAGTTGTTAGGATTCAATGTTCTTGGTGGTTCGAGGGGCGTCCTAATGGTAACTTGTGTAGAGGGAGTGGGCTGCTGTTGTGAGCTGGGTTCTGCAGTGAGGAGTGTGGAGCGGCTTGTCTTTGCCCGCTCTCTGCGCCCGGAGGTCAAGCCGAGGCCAGGGTTTGGGTGTACAGCTGGAGTCGCCAGAGGAAGGGGGGCAGCTGGGCAAGCAGGGCTGGGCGCTGAGTCCTGGCAGCGGGGCCTCCGGACAGCAGTGCCCACGGTTCGAGGGCATCTCTGGAGGCAGGTGTGCACCCACGCCGCCAGCCCCCAGCAACAGGTGCCCCCTTCCCCCTCTTCTGGTCCGAACGTGAAGGGCGGTTGTTCCTGAAGAACCTTCATGAGTACAGCTTCCAGTAAGATTTTGATGATTTTAATTCTTTTAAAATGGTTGCTTATTACGTTGAAACGACTGACCCTTTTTTTCCTAAAACTCTTCGTTTGCACTTTTAAACATATTTTTCCACGCTTCCCTGGGCGCCATTGACACAGCCTCGGGATAGCGGCAGGCTGCGAGGTGCGAGGACCGTCCAGTGAGCGCGGACCGAGGGGAGGTGGGACCTGGGAGACGCCAGGGACTCATGACTGCTGTGGGGTAGGGATACTGAGGGCCCGTCTGGCCCTAGGGCGTGTGCGCAGCCGTGACCCCTGGGGAGGGCGTGTGCCCAGCCGTTGGGAAAGAGGCGCTGGGGTGACGCAGCTCACCGGGTGGGTGCACCTGCCTCTCCAACGGGAAGTGGCACCTGGCGCCTTGGGCGAGCGGCCCCTGCAGCTCCGACCTGCGCGGATGCCCACGGCGCTCCCAGCCCTCGAGCCCCAGAAGCGTCTGGGGCTCAGCCGCCGGGCGGACCAGGGGTGGGGG
>NW_011486924.1:19940-25669 GCF_000754665.1 Bison bison bison | reverse complement strand
GGGGAGCAGCTGCGGGGCGGCCTTCGGGACGAGGCTGGGGTTTGGCCGGCCCTGGAAGGCGAGCGGAAAGGGCCGCGGCTGCTGCGGGAAGCGGGCCGCGAGGCCTCCGGGAGCCAGGCGGGGGCTCAGGAGGGTCTGCGGAGTCTCGCGGCGCCTCTGCGCCGAGCCCGCGTCTCCCGCCGCCCCCGGAGCGCGTTGGCTTTTCCTGAGCGGAGAGTGTATGAGGACGCCTCCCTCGCCTTGGGCTGCAAGTGTCTGTCACGCCTCTGACCCTCCCGGGAGGGACCGCAGGACACGCGATCAGCTCCGGGGCGCACGCGCCAGGCTGTGCGTCCTGAGGCCCGAGCGTGCCGCAGTGCCCTCGCCCGCGGGAGAACGCGTGCCAAGAAAACCCCGGCGCGCGTAAACACTGCCTGAAACATATGTTTTAAAAATATCTCGTATGTCTCACTTTGATTCTTAAATGGTAAAATTGACATTTTGATTTAATTTTTATTTTATATTGGAGTATAGTTCATTTACAATGTTGTGTTAGCTTCAGGTGTACCGCAAAATGTTATTTATCCTCCCCCCCCAATTAAAATTGACTTTTTGATTTTGGTGTACAGTTTTCTGAATTTTAACACATTTGGATAGCTGTCACTGTCACAGGACACACACAGTTATATCACCCCCGAATTGCCCCTGCCATAACTGGGGCACACTTCTCTCCACCCGTAACCCCTGGCAACCACTGATGTTCTCCATGATGGTATGATGTTCTCCATGGATGGACTCAGGCAGAAGACAACTGGGACTGGTCTCTCTTACTCTGTAACACCTTTGAGATTCATCTGGGACGTTGTGTGAGTCAACAGCTTGTTTCTTTTGTGATGCAGTTGAATTCCATGGCGTAGATCACCACAGTTCACCCACTGAAAGATGTCTGGGTTGTTTTCAGCTGTTACAAATACAGCCTCTAGCCATAGTCGGGTACAGGTTTCCGTGTGAATACGCATTTCCATTTCTCTAGGTTAAATGCCTGGGCAGGGTTGCTGTGTCTGGCAGTAAGTACACAGTCACCTGCTAAGAAACTGAGAAAGCACCTCCTGGAGTGGCCACGTGGCTCTGCCTCACAGCATCAGCACTCGAGTGTTCAGTTGCCTCACATCCTCGACAGCACTTGGTATTGTCAGTATTTCTTCCTTGCTCTTGTTTAGTTGCTCAGTCATGCCCAGCTCTCTGCAACCTCATGGACTGCAGCTCTCTGTCGATGGAATTCTGCCGTTTCCTTCTTCGGGGGGCTCTTCCCAACCCAGGGATCCAACCCGAGTCTTCTGCATTGGTAGGTGGATTCTTTACCACTGAGCCATCAGGGAAACCCATTTCTGCTTTAGTTTTCTGCTGTCATTTCCTCGACAGGTTTTCCCAGCCCCGCAGCCTCTCTCCTTTCTTCAGGGACTCCAGCAGCACAAATCCAGCCCGTCTGTCACGGCCCTGTCGGTCCCTGAGACTGTTCATTCCTTAACATCTCTGACTATTTCTTAGACTAATTTCTACTGATATATCAAGTTCAATGATTCCTTCCTCTGTCATCTCCACTCTGCTAGCGAAACCACCCAGTAAGTTTTATTTTGTCTCACTTATTGAATTTTTCAGTTCCAAAAGTTCCATTTGCCTCTTTGTATCTTTCTATTTCTTTGCTGAGTCATTCTGTTAATATTTTGTCAAGGCTGTTTGCAGTTTCTGGTTAAAAGCTGGTTTAGGGTCCCAATCAGATAATCAAAATTATCTGTGGCAGCCCATCATCTGTATCTATTGTCTTTGCTTGTGTGAGTTGGGATTTTGCATTCTTTGGACACAGGTGACTTCAGCTTCTGCCCCCGACGTGTGAGTGTTGTGGGTCTCCCCCGGCCCGTGGAGAGTGCTGGTTTCCTATGGGCTCTGGTTCCAGTGTTTGCTGATATTCAGTGTTTGCTGTTCTAATCAGGCCTGTCCGCGTGTGCATGCCTCGTGCTTAGCCTGAGACCTGGGTGGAGGTCTGCTGGTCGGATCAGTTTTCCAGTCATTTTGTACGTTAATTAGGGTCAGATCCACACACACTTGGGCTAGTGGCAAGAGCAGGAGTTCAAGACTTTAAAGCTTCTGGTGTCATTTCCCTAAATGTCTTCCTCTCCGTTGTTTTCCTGGTACTTTCCACTTACCTGAAGGTTCCCTTTTCCTTCACCAGAAACCATCCATTTCTGCATTTGTGACGCATTTGGGGCCAAATAGCAAGAGGTCATAGAGGAAGAAAGCTGCTAATGAGTGAGTTCAGCAAGGTTCCAGCCCCCAGAATCAACATACAAAATCCAACCGCATTTCCACGGATTAGCAATGAACAAGCCAAAGAGGAAATTGAGAAAACAATTTCATTTACAATAGCATCAGAAAAAAATGAAATGGATAGCAGTAAGTCTAACAAAAGGAGGCAAGACTTGTACACGTAAATCTCATAGCATTTCTAAGAGAGATTAAAGAGGTCTAGATAAGCAGGGAGACGGTCAGTGTTCATGGGAGTGGTTGTTCAGTCGCAAAGTCATGTCTGACTCTGCGACCTCACGAACTGCAGCACGCCAGCCTTCCCTGTCCTTCACTGTCTCCCAGAGTTTGTGGGGGAAGACTAAACATTGATAAAATACCAATACTCCCCAAATGGATTAACAGATTGAATGCAATCCCTGGGCTTCTCAGGTGGATTAGGGTTAGGGTTAGTGCTAGTGGTAAAGAATCTGTCTGCCAACGCAGATGTGGGTTCAATCCCTGAGTTGGGAAGATCCCCTGGAGGAGGGCATGACAACCCTCTCCAGGATTCCTGCCTGGGAAATCCCATGGACGGAGATGTGGACTGGTGGCTACAGTCCCTGGGGTCACAGAAGAGCCAGACGTGACTGAGCACACACACCTCCAACCCCTATCAAAATGTAAGCAGGTTTAAGGGGGCCAGAAATTAATAATCTGACCATAAAAGTGTGTGGAAACGTAAAGGACACAAAATAGCCAAAACAGTTTTTTCAAGGAACAAGGTTGGAGAATTTACCGTTTCCAATTGTAAAACTTACAATAAAGCTACAGCAGTAAAGCAGCGTGTTTTGGGTAAGAGTTGACACACAGGTCAGTGGAACAGGGTTGAAAGTCCAGAGGTAAGCCCATAGATTCACGATCAAATGACTCATGGCAAAGGTTCCACAGTTTTCAGTGGGGAAAGGATAGTTGTTCAATAAATGGTGCCATGACAAGTGGATATCCACACGCTGACAGAGGAGTTTGGACCTCACCTCACACCATACACAAAAATTAACTTGAAATGAGCCATAAACCTAAATGAAAGAGCTAAAGCTATAAAGCCTTTAAAAAGTCAGAGAAAATCTCTGCGCCCCTGAGCTATGCGTAGTGTTCCGGTATGGCACTTAAGACAGAATCCAGTGGGAAACAGATTGGGCTTGGTCAGAAGGAAATGTTTTGTGTTTCAAACACCAGCAGTGAGACCAAACTGGGGTAAGTGTCCACAAGTCATATATATATGTAAAAGAACACTCCGAACAAGACAAACACCCACTTACAATTGTCCTGTATGTTTATATAAAGAACACTCAACTCAAAATAAGACAATCATTCACTTAACATTGTTCTGCATATTTTACCACAATTCACAAACATATATGGGCTTCCCTGTGGCTCAGCTGGTAAAGAATCCGCCTACAATGCTGGCGACCTGGGCTCCTCCCTGGGTTGGGAAGATCCCCCGAAGGGAAAGGCTACCCACTCCAATATTCCGGCCTGAAAAATTCCATGGACTGTATAGTCCATGGGGTCGAAAAGAATTGGACACGACTCAGTGACTTTCATTCATTTCCCAAACATATATAAAAATTTTAAAGAACAGTAAGAAAAGCAGCCCAAGTGAAAAACAGGCAGAGTGGGTATCTTCTTTGGTGAAATGTCTAATCAAATGTGAGAAGATGCTCAACATCATTAGTTATTGGGAAAATTCAGATTGAAACCAAATGCAAAACAGTGTCACACCCGCTAGGAGGGTAACCAAAATGAAAGATGATAACAAGCGTTGACAAGGTCATGGTCATGACAAGGGAAGGTCATGACAAGGTCAAGGTCATGACAAGGGAACACTGGAAACCTCGTATATTGTTGGTGTGGACACAAAGTGTAGAGCCAATTTCTTCAAAAGTTACACACAGATGACCCAGCAGTCCCATTCAGAATTATCTACCTAAGAGAGATGACAACGGATGTGCACATGGAGACGTGTACATGCGTGTTCATAAGAAGCTTATTCATAAGAGCTAACATGTGGGGGAAAACAACCAAACATCTGTCAGCTAGTGAATGGGTAAGCAAAATGGCTCCCTACGATGGCATTTTCCAGTAGTCACGTATAGATGTGAGAGTGGACCATGAAGAAGACCGAGAGCCAAAGAACTGATGCTGTCAAACTGTGGTGTTGGAGAAGACTCTACAAAGTCCCTTGGACATCAAGGAGATCCAACCAGTCCATCCTAAAGGACATCAGTCCTGAATATTCATTGGAAGGACTGATGCTGAAGCTCCAATCCTTTGGCCACCTGATGCGAAGAGCGGACTCTTGGAAAAGACCCTGATGCTGGGAAAGGTTGGAGGCGGGAGGAGAAGGGGACGGCAGAGGATGAGATGGCTGGATGGCATCACCGACTCGGTGGACATGAGTCTGAGCAAGCTCTGGGAGTTGGCGATGGACAGGGAGGCCTGGCGTGCTGCAGTCCATGGGGTCTCAGTTGGATGCAACTGAACAACAGTACCATCACCATGGAATGTTGTTACGGGGATGAACTGTGGACCCATTACATCAGGAATGAGCTTCAAAACGCGTGTGCTTGGGAAAAGCAGCCAGACAGCAGACACTACAAGGTGTAGACTCTGTTTATGTGAAATGTCCAAAAAAGGCAAGTCTCTGAGGACAGGAAGCAGGAGCGTGGCCGCGGGGGGCTGGGGTGGGGGACGCGTGACTGCTCACGAGGACAGGAGGTCGTCAAACCTGCTAAAATTGGACCGTGTGGTGGAGGCTGCACGGAAATTTCACTAAAACCATTGAATTGTGGGCGGCTCACTGAAGTTGTTGAAAGTGGGTGGACTTCATGGTATGTAAATTATACCTCGATAAAGCTGTTTTAAAAATACTTTTCACAGATTTTATTAGATTTCCGTTTAACTCTATGACAAATGTTTAAAGTGGCTCAGAATATTTTTAACATGAGGGATTTGACTTATTATTAAAAATGCAGAGAGCTGAAAGGAAATGGTTGACGTGGACCTGCCTCTGGGGCCCCTGGTGGAGGACTCCCCATCCCTTTCGCCCCCATGAGTCCTGGAGGGAGCAGGCCCTCGGGAGGTGGGGGACCCCCTGCACCTTTGGGGACCGAGGGGAGGCTGGGGTGCTGTCTAAGGGAGTGGGCGCCTAGGTGGAAGTGGCTCCAGTGAGACGGCTGGTCGCTTGGTTAGCCAGGACAGCCTGGTGGCTGTGCAGAGAAAGGCCTGGAGTTGGCACGGGGCCAGAGTGGGCCTGGATGGGCACACCTGAGAGAGGGGGCGCTGGGAGTCAGGCACCACCCGGAGGACCCCAGTAGGGACACCCGAGGGCGGGCAGCATGGGCTGTCCGGGCGGAGATTGACGTGGCGCCAAGGGGCTCGGCCAGCCCCACAAGTCCCTCAACCCT
>NW_011486924.1:19096-19749 GCF_000754665.1 Bison bison bison | reverse complement strand
ACCCACCCACCCGGCCATGCACACCGAGTAACCAGGCCCTGCTTCCCGCACCCGGCAGACCTTCAGCCCTCAGGCCCTCCCACCGCAGCTCCTTCCTGCCCAGCAGAGCCGGGAAGCCCAGCAGGGCCACCTCTGGCAGGGAACCTGGACTTCTGGCTGCAGTGTCAGCGGACCTCTGGGCCAGGGTCTTGGAGGCGCTGCCACAGCAGGGCTGTGGCCACAGCCCCAGGCTGGCCGCCTCCCCCCAGAGCCTGCACACACCGTCTCCTGGCCCCCAGCTCATTTGCCCGTTAGCGCCAGTGGCCGCAGGCCACAGCCAGGCATGGGGGTCAGGTGCCCGGCAGACGATGCAGCCGACCACGCATGACAAGGATGGGACCAAGTGGCCTGTGCGGGGAGTCCTGCGGAGCCTGCTCCGAGTTCCCAGGCACTCCAGCGCCCCCGCCCCAGTCTCAGGACAGTCACATCAGGACGGGATGAGCCCCCCAGGCACTCAGCTCAGGGCTGCTCTGGACCGAGGGGCCTTGTTGTGCGGGGCAGGGGGGCACCCGGGCACCTGGGAGGGTCCTCCTTGGGTCTGACCGGCCTTCCGCTTCCTGCTCCATCGGGACCTGGCCACCTCCCCTCTCGGTCCTCCAGGAGGATCCGGAGCC
>NW_011486924.1:16015-17602 GCF_000754665.1 Bison bison bison | reverse complement strand
GCGGCCCCCCCGCCTCTCCGCTTTCTGCAGAACTGCCAGGGCTGACATCTCTCAGGCTCGGTCTGAAGCCCACCCAACAGAAGGGCTGACACTGACCCCGAGAACCCCACTGCCTCGTCTCGGTCACAGCCCGAATCCATCATACCCACCGGTCTGGGTCATGGGCCCCGGGCTCAGGGGCGTCTGGTTCCCTCCAGAGGGAAAGGACCTTTGGGCTGGCTCCGGGCTGGGGAGTGGGGGGCCTGGGGTGAGCAGGAGCCAGCGACAGGGAGGCTTGGGAGGCTTGGGGCAACTCCGAGGGAGGCTCCGGGGCGAGCTGTGGACTCTACCCCACACCCTCCCCTCAGATAGGCCATGCCAAGACAGGAGCCCCAGTCCAGGCTTCTCCAGGCCCCGCCCACGCGGTGAGGAAGGGGTGGGCTTACCCGGGTGTCAGGAGCCCCTGCCCCGCCTGGCCCAGGGCTGGAGCCTCCCGGCCCTCCCGGTCACGGGCCCCAGGACCCAGGGCATCTGCGGCCCAGAGAGGAGCCGCCGCCTGACACCAGCGTCTGGCTTCTCGTCTTCAGGGTCCTACCCCTTCCCCACAGCCCAGGCTTGGGTGGGGCCCGGGGGCCACAGGGGGCGGGACAGACGGCCCTCCTCGCCCTCCTGCCGATGAGCCGGCTCAGGCTCCTGGGGGCCGGGTGTGCGGGGACATGTGAAGGCCCCGGACCAGGTGTCCGTCTTCCCGGCAGGTGTGCAGGCCCAGTGCCATCAGAGCTCCCTGCCCACCAGAGGCCTGGGCCTCGGATCAGGGCAAGCAGCCTCCGGCAGGAGGGCCCAGAGGCCAGGTTGGAGCCGGCCCACCTTCCCGAGCTCAGTGTTGGGGGGCAGGGGGTCCCCGAGTGGGGTGGGTCCCTGAGCTCAGTGTGGGGGGGTGGGGTCCCGCTCTCGGGCACCTCCCTGGTGCATTCAGGGCTGAATGTAGGTGACCTGACCCCCTAAAGCCTTTACTCATTCATCAGAGCACCGACCCCCATCTCACTGTACCTGGCAAGCAGCGGGGGTCTGTCTCCCTGGAAAGGGCGTCCTTGCAGGGACCAAGCCAGGGGGAGGGCCGCGACCAGTGCTGGAGGGGTACACTCTGCCTGCCCCCACCCGACAGGCCTGACTGCGGGGAACCCTTGGGGGCTGGGGCGGGGGTGGGGTGTCTGTTGTGTAATCCAAGCTCGGTTTTGCCAAGGCTGCCTGGAAAGCCGGCCAGCCTGGAAGTCACGAGCCAGAGGCCCGGGCAGAGCCCCCCCCGACCCCACCGCCTCACAGAGACCTCTGTAGGGGGACAGACCCATGAAACACCCCAGGCTGGCATGTCATCGGCTAGGCCTCTGCACCCCCAGCCACAGCTGTGAGTCAGGAATGAACTGGGCCCAGCGAGCTCCTGTCCCTCCCTGTGCACTGGGGCCAGCTCCTGGCCTGGCCAACCCCACCCCTGGTGCCCACCCGGGACCCCAGGCAGCCCGCACCCCAACACTGCTCCCTCACTCCACCACCCCCCCCTCGGGGCTGGTGAGCACGCCTGTGTGGGGCTGTCCCCTCCCGGCCACGGTG
>NW_011486924.1:12479-15851 GCF_000754665.1 Bison bison bison | reverse complement strand
AGCCTCTCCCTTCGAGTTTCCTTCTGCGCTTTCTGCAGCATGGGGGTTCCACTGGCCAGGGTCTGGACGCCCAGAGGGCCTGCCTGGGACCACTTCCCTTTTCTAAGAAGCTGGGGCACCAAAGCCACGCCAAGGTTTCGTTTCAGGGGCTGCGGTGGAGGAAAGAAACTTAGTGAGGCCCGGCCAGCTGCGGTGGGTGGGTTTCGACCTGCCGTCCGGACTCGCCCCTGGAAGCTGAGCCAGCGCCCACCGGGGGTGGGTGGGGGCATGGCATGCTGGGCTTCCATGCTTCCCAAGGGAAGCCCCCGAGGGCGAGCTGTGAGCAGGTGGTTCTAAGGGAGGCCGAGTACTAAACTGGCTGAGATGTTAAAGCCGAGTGGAGATGGGGGACCAGCCTGGTGGAGCAGAGCCTCTGGACAGGGCAGCCTCTGGAGCAGGGCCGCAGGGAGAAGCCCAAGAGCTGGCAGCCTGGGGGGCCGGGCAGGGGTGGGGTCCTGCCCTCTGCGCTCTTCAGGCATCCTATCCCCACTGCTCCAGCCCCAGGCTGTGCACACCACCCACGGTGCCAGCAGCCTCAAGGGGGGCTGGGGGCCCTGCCCACAGGAACAGCCTCGTCCTGGTCCCCAGAGGCCCTGGGTCAGAGGAGCCCCTTCTCCCTGCCCCCCGTCCCAGGCCCGACAGACAGGCCTAGTTCTGACCAGTAGGACAAACCCCACCCCTACAGGGGACCTGCACACGCCAGGGGCACAGGCCGGCCTGGCAAGTGGGCCCCTGATTCTGGGAGCCTCTTTGCCTTCTCAGCTGGCTACAGCACCTGAAGACTAGATGGGGGGGTGCCTCGCACTCCCCATGGCTGGACTGGGCCCCATGCCCGGCAGATGGACTAATGGAGCATGGGGTGTAAATGGATGGGGTGCCCAAGACCAGCCCAGCACCCTCCGCTGCAAGTGGAGACCAGGAACATGGTGACACGGGGTCACTGTCACCAGAGTGGGGGTGCCTGTCCTCCACCCTGAGTGTCCTGTTCCTGGGAGGGGCTTGGGAGGATGTGGGCAGTCTCCAGGGCACCCACCCACATTGGGTGGCTGGCCCCCCAGGATGCCTGGCCTCAGGAGCAGCCCCTGGGTAGACCCCCGGCCCCACACATGCCACGAAAAGCCGCTGAGTCCCTGAATGGCCCAGCCAGGAGCCCCCACCCCTGCCCACCAGAAAGGTTTTCCAGCTTCACTTTCTACAACCTCTCACTTCTGCTCTAACCTTTGACCCTTGAACGCTTCCGGCCCAGGTCTGTTCCCAGGACCTTCCAGCAGGCCTGTGAGCTGGACACCCAGGCCTGCGCTCTGGGCTCCGGGCCGTGTGCCTGGCGCCACTGGCCTGTCTGGACGGCTTCCTTACTGTCCCCCTGGTGCCCCACTCACTACCCCGTCAGAGGATTCTCATGGAGGGGGCACGGGGCAGGGAATGCCAGACCGTCCACAGCCCCCCTGGCCCCACACTCTCGTGCACACATTCCCACCTGGACTTGGCCACGGCTCCCGCCCACCACCTCACCCTGCACCTGTCAGGCCAAGACCCAACTACGGCCACCTGCATTCTCTGCATTCGGAAGTCTCCATCTCTTGGCAAACTTTTACCCATCCTTCAGAACCCCTTCCAGCCTCTGGGGCCCACTGCCAGACAAGGCTCCAGATTAGGGCTGGCAATGACCCTCCCGCCACCCAGACCCAGCTCCTCTCTCAGGGGCCCTGAGGGCACAGCATGTTACCCATTCCCCAGGACGCAGCAGGTCAGAGAAAGGGGGTGGCAGGGAGGCCAACGCTGGGAGGTAAGCACCTGAGCCCCTCACCCTGCCGCCTTCTCCAGGAAAAAAGTGAAGGGTGTTACGCAGGGACTAGAGGCCCCTTCTCCCCAAACCTCTTCCCCTCTTACCCTAGACTAGCCCAGAAAACACAAAACATCTGTTTAATACAAAACAATTTAATTGAAATACCTGTATAAAAAAATATGATTTCCAGACATCCCACTTTTGAACTGAAAGAAGCCCCCATCCACAGTGCCTACGCACACCGGGATCACACACACACAGCTGCTGAAATAAATTAAAGGCTTGAGACTCTGCCCCCCACCCCCAACCTCCAGAGCCAACAAGCAGACTGTACAATGTCAATAATTTAAAACCCACCACCTAGGCGCAGGGCTTCGAGGTGGCAGGGTCACCCATGCCCCTTAAATTAGCCGCTGTACCAGCCCACCTTCTGACAGACACAGGAAGGACTGGGGCCTGGGGTCCACCCGCACAGCCACCCCTCTCCTCCGCCCACAGGCCTTAAGGAGGTAGGGCTGCTGGGAGGGAGGAACCTTAACAAATAAATTAAACAATAAATAGCCCTCCTCGGGGTCACACCATAAATAAGACGCCTGCACGCGCACGCGCATCGGGTGGGCGGGCGGCAAGGCCTGAACGCTGCATTGCTTGTGCACAGTCGCGCCCAGACGAACACCGAGACGTTGGGGGGAGGGGGAGGGTCACGAGGGGCCCTGTGCCCAGGTGAGATGAGGCCACAGGACTCAGGAGCGCTCCTGGTCCAACACGTCAGACGCGGAAGCGCCCGGGCGCTCAGGACCCGCTCTGGAGTGGCCCAGGAGAGGGACGGTCTCGGGTCAAGCGCCGGTGGTGGGCAGGTAGGACCTGGCTTGGTCCGGAGTGTCTTTGGACAGACAGAGCTTGAGAAAACCAAGTCCCGTGAGAGCAGCGTTCGAAAAGGCACTCAAAGCAAAGGAAACGGGTTGGTGCCAAAGGCAAAGGTCACCAGGGGTCAGAGATCACTGCTTTCGAAAAGGAGCAGATAGCCTGGTCAGGGCAGGCCCTGCTCACAAGCTCTCACTGCTGGAGGTGGTGCTGGCCCCGTCGTCGGTATCCAGGGCACAGAGCCGCAGGTCGCAGCTCTCTGGGGTGCCCCCCTCGGCCCCCAGCATCCAGGGGTGGGCAGAGATCTGGTCCAGCGAGGGCCGCTCCGAGGGCCGCAGAGACAGACACCACTGAATGAGCTGCTGGCACTCTGAGGAGGAGAAGAGCATCAGCATGAGGCCTGCCGCGCCCCCCACCCCCGCGGCCGGCCCAGCGCCCCCACACACCTGGGGAGACCCTCCTTCGGAAGAAGAGGCGGCCCCGGAGAATCTCCTCGTCCTGCTCGAAAGGAATGTCCCCGCACACCATGTCGTAGAGCAGCACACCCAGGGACCACACGGTGGCCGAGCGCCCGTGGTGGCGGTGGTAGCGGATCCACTCCGGGGGGCTGTACACGCGGGTGCCTGCAGTACACGCGGGACTTAGCACGCCCGCCCCGGGGCAGCGGCCGGCAAGGCAGACAA
>NW_011486924.1:7058-10364 GCF_000754665.1 Bison bison bison | reverse complement strand
GGGCTGCGAGGAGCCGCGGGAGTCGGGAGTCAGCTTCCGGTACCCCGGGCTGTGCTCGTGCCCCCTGGGCAGGCAGCGCCCCCGGACTCGAAACCCCCGCCTGGGGTGAGGCACTGTCCTGCCCACCCCGGGCCACAGTCCCCACTCGGCCTGACCGCACACCTGCAGCCCAAGGGCCTTCCTGACCGTGCCTGCCCCCGAGGACCTTTGCCCTGCTGTCCCCGTGCCTGCAGGGCCCTCCCCTGCGCTCCACTCACCTGGCTACCCACCAGACCCAGCTGCTGTCCACCTTACCAGGGAGGCCACCTTGACCGCCTGTGTCAGGGCTGGCATTAGCCCAGGTCTTCACGGCCGTGGTCTGGACCTGAGCCCGTTCTCCGCCTTCTGTACAGCACAGACCCATCCGGCCCCACGGGTTGCCGACCTCAGCCCAAGGTCACCACCGGCCTGAGCAGCTCAGGCGTGAGCAGCCGTCTGCCAGCCCCCTGGCTGAGCCCAGGACGCCCACTGCTTCCCACAGCCATCCAGAGAGGATTGAGAATTGGGGGAGCCAAGAGGTCAAGGTGCTGGTCCTTCTGGCATTGCAGGTACTTGGTGTGGCCCCTGGGGGCCAGGCTGGGGTCACATCATTTGCAGCCCCATCCCTGGGCCCCCCAGAGGTTGCCTTCAGGCGTGCCCTCCAAGCATGTGCCTCAGAGGCCCTTGCCAGCCTGCTGGCTCCCTCAGCTTGCCCAGCCAGCCCCAAGTCACACCGCTTCATTGCCACCGTCACTGCCCCAGAGCAGAGAGTGGAACTTGCGCTGGTGCAGCTCATGGGTTTTTACCTTCCTGGAGCCCTGTCCACCGCCCTCCTGCTGTGTGGACATGAGGCCAGGGCCAGGGCTGGCCAGTGCACCACAGACCTCAGGCCGGTAAGAGCTACTCACAGGGTCAAATCCAAGGCAGGGTGCCCACCTCTGCAGTGGAGTCCAGAGACTCCCATCTTCTTGTGGGTTTTTCTTGGGGACCAGTGGGTAGTCCACAGGGTCTTCCTTCTGGGGTCAGGCTGCTGCAGGTTCCTGGACACGTAGCTTGTCCTGGGCTGGGGAGGGAAGGGGTACCGTAGAGTGTCCTGGGTCTCGGTATCAAGATGTGACTCTGAGGGTAATTCCAACTCTGTCAACAGGGGCCGAAGCCCCCCGTGGCCTCCCCTGTGGGCCTCCAGCCCCCCATGTGAACGCCTTGGGTGTCCTAACCTTGGCAGTCAGGCTTGGGAGGTCGGCAACCTGGGATGAGGGCCACCCCTGCCCCCAGAAGCTCCAGAGTCTTGATCTGAAGACCCTGAGTCTCCTCAAACTCAGAGCAGGGTTCACTCTCCTTCAGAAAGGGGCGATGTATGTCTCTCTTCCCCCGGCCCTAAGGTGGGCTGAGCCACCTCTGGAAGCCCCTGGGGTCTCTAGGAGTGAGGAGGGGTCCCCCACCTGGTCTGGGAGTGGAGGAGAGAGCAGGAGGCGGCCTGTTTCCTGAGATGGAGGTTTACTCAGAGCCTTCGTCTCTTCCAGACTCGTGTGTGTTGTAGACGTGCTGTGGTGTGTGTGTCCTGCAGGTACTGTGAGTCCCTGAGGGTCAGAACGGACCCAGACCCCCCTCCCTCCAGCGGCTGTCCTGCAGGGGCCCTCTTTCAGGTCCTGTCTGTCCCCAGGAATAGGCCTGAGATGACCCCGCCCAGTGGGCAGGACTCAGGCAAGGTGCTGCCCACCTCCCGTGTCTCTACCCTACCAGTAGGCATGGCCCACCCCATTTGTCAGCTTGGCACATGGAGGCTCTGAGGGATTTTCCCAGAGGTGGGGCCCCTGCCCTCCTTACACAGGAAGGTAAAGCCAGGTCTGAGCCCCAAGGGCCCCTCGCCCTTCTGCCCCAGGCACCACCCTTGGTCAGTTACCCCAGGCCACCTCTTCACTGCGGGTCTGATCCATAGCCCTCTTCCAGCCACATCCCCACAGGGCAGGATGTCGAGCCCTGCCTGTTTTTTCCTGGTTCCTGGAAGGCCCATCCGGTGGGCCTTAAAAATAGCTCTGGGCCCCACAGGCGGGCCTGGCCCAGGTCAGCAACTTCACGGGCGGCAGAGCTGGGGCCACTCCTGCAGCTGTGGGAGGAGCTCCCGGAGGAGGGCTCAGCTGAGGCACCAGGCCACCTCGCTGACGGCAGAGGCCGGGCCTGGTCCCTTGGCCCCCCACCATCCTGGGCATGCCCGCAGCTCAGGCCAGCGTGCTGCGAGCCCCCGTGTCTAGCAGGCCATCCTGCAGAGAGGGGCTGCCTTGCAGGGAGGCCGGGTGCCTCTTCAGGCTTCCCGTGTCTTCTCTAGGCAGGTGTTTCCTAAGTGTGGGGAGCAACTTGGATCTGCCCGGGGGCTGCAGCCCCGCCCCACCCTGGAAACAGCCCTTCCTGGCCCTGCACAGCCCCACAAGGTCACCCTGCCCTGGGGGCAGGAGGGGCAGCTATTGCCATGATGATCACAGAGCCAGGCTGTCCTCCCCGGATCAGGGAGGAAGAGGAGGCTGCAGGGTAGGTAGCCTCCGTCTCCACCTTGTGTCCCATCCACACACATACACACTCACGGACACTCATGCACACGTTCATATACACTCACAGACACTCGACACTCATGGACACTCAGGGACACTCACTGACAGTCATGCACACATTCATACACACTCACAGATACTCGTGCACACGGACACTCATGCACACTCGAGGACATTCACACACACCATGAACATATGTGCGTTCGTGGACAGTCATACACACTCGATGACACTCATACACATGGACACTTATACTCACAGACATTCATACAGACATACCACGAGCACTCATGCACACTCACGGACACTCATACACACTCAGGGACACCATGCATACTCACGGACATTCATACAGTGGGTACTCACACGGCCATGCGTGCACACATTCACACACACAGACACTCATGCACACTCAAGGACACTCATATACACTCATGCACATGGACACTCAAGGACATGCGTAGACGTGGATGCTTATGCACACTTGCGGACATTCATACACATGGGTACTCACACACATGGGCACGCACACATGCTCACAGCCGGGCGTCACAGCAGGGAGCAGGGGACAGCACAGCCTCTGGGTCTCGGCCCTCGTCCCCCTTGCCCCCACTCAGTCCCTGTGCCAGCAACCAGGGCCTCCTCACCCGGCCCCTCCAGCTGACCCCGGCCATCCTGTGGGGTTGCTCGGCCCTGCCCTGGACTCTCCGTGCCCCTCCACCCCACCGGTGCCTGGAGGACC
>NW_011486924.1:4234-4985 GCF_000754665.1 Bison bison bison | reverse complement strand
TGTGGAGACCTTGGGGCCCAGGGCCTGTGGCAGGAATGACCTCGTCTTGGGGGAGTTTTATTCAGTCCCGGGATGAGTGGTCAGACCACACTCAGGCCACAGAAAACTGCCCGCTCAAGTGGACCTTCAGACTGTCCAGAGCAAGGACTCGGGAGGCCTGGTTACAGTAAACGCGGGGTCAAGGTGCAGCCCGGCCTTGGGACGGTGCTGAGAGCACGTGCTGTGCAAGTGCTCGGGCTCGGCACATGCACGCACCCCCCTCCACGCTGATGCTGCGCCTCAGAGAGTGGCGTCTGGGGGCTGTCGGAGACAAGGATGAGCCCCTGGGCGGCAGCTGGCCCTGCCAGGATGATAGCAGGCTGTCACCGCCAAGGCAGGAGCCTCGCCCAAGAATGGATCAGGCTTGGGAAGCAGAGCAGGAGGGATGACAGTTTCAGGTCGGGCTCAATCCGGCCCCTCCCTGCCAGCCCCAGGCCGCACCCACACAGCTCAGAGCCCAGAAGCCTGGCGCCCCAGTCCTTGTGGTCCCCTCCTTTAAGGGTTCGGAAATAAGAGAGCTAGGGAAGAGCCCCCCACACCTGGGCGTGGCGGTGGGGGATCGTCGGTTCCAAGGAAGACAGAGTGTGGTTCAACTTCTGCTGGTGGAGATAGAAGGCTGTACTGAGGAGGGCTGCCTTCGTGGGGCTCGGCTCCCTGCTCTGGGGACCAGGCGCCCTGACCTGAGTGGCAGCTGACCAACCACTCCCGCTGG
>NW_011486924.1:0-330 GCF_000754665.1 Bison bison bison | reverse complement strand
TGGCGGCCTCTGCGGCGGCCGGCACCCTAAGCAGACGCAGCCCTGTTTCGGCTGCGCTGCATCCCGGGCCCGCGGGCAGAAGAGCGGCCCCGCCGGGCTCCCGTGGCTCCACCGCGGCCGCTCCCCCAGGCCCACTGGCCCCTCTGGGAGGGGTGGGGTGGCCGTGGCTTCTGTCACTCAGTCCGTGTCCCCGGTCCTGACCATCCTGGCTGCAGGTGGCAACTGGACCCAGAGGCCGACCGACCCCAGCACGGGGCCCCACCCGGGCCTGACAGCCATCCTGGACCCCAAATCTGAGCCCTAGAGGGGCAGGCGTGGTGGGCATGCCCT
>NW_011486923.1:10037-10708 GCF_000754665.1 Bison bison bison | reverse complement strand
ATACCATATGTCTCTGTTAATCAAATGAATATTTTGGAAACAAGCCTACACATGAAGCTTTTTTACATCAATTTTTCCTTCAGCCAAGGGTGGGCTGGAAGAAGGGAGAGTATAGGGATATTGATTTACCTGGCTTACTGTTGGCCAAGTACTAAGATGACTGTAAGGAAATGGATTCTACTGGAGGATTGTAAATGCTGCCTTGGCTCGACCTTTACCCTACTCCAAGCAACTGCCCTCTCTGTTCCTTCACTGCTATACTTCTTAAGATCTTTTTTCTTCACCATCTTGACCTCTTCATTTCTCAGACACTTCAACGCACTTCTTCCCCATACCTCCATTGAACAGTTTTCTAGAAGGATGGCAAAGAGATTTTAGCTTGTTGGCAACTCTGATTGACTGACAGTAGCTGCTTGGGGTACTGTGTTGAGAAGGATTCTGAGGTTATATCTAGGTTCAGCAGGAAAATGTGCCCAAACCAGTTTGTCATGTAATCCATAGGAACACCTGGTAGGCAGGATGGGGGCTGGAGGGATGTAGTCTTATGTAGCCAATATTTGCTAGTCCTGCCTTAGGACACTTAGGGGCTTCCCGGGGGTGCCCCTGGACACTTAGGGGCTTCACAGGTGGCACTAGTGGTAAAGACCTGCCTGCCAGTGGAGGAGACTAAG
>NW_011486923.1:9178-9937 GCF_000754665.1 Bison bison bison | reverse complement strand
CACCGACTCTATGACATGAGTTTGAGCAAGCTGAGGGAGTTGGTGATGGACAGGGAAGGCTGGCGTGCTGCAGTCCATGGGGTCACAAAGAGTCGGACATGGCTGAGTGCTGAACTGAACTGAAAGTACATAGAACAGTGCCTGGAGCAGAGTAGGTGCTCAGTAAATGTTTGTTATCATTAAATGCTAGATATTACTATTTACTGTGCTTTACCAACTGTACAAAGAAACAGGAATTCTACATATAATGGACAGTAGCAAAACAGAATTTCTTTACTAATGTCCATTCAGACTGAATGAGGGTGAACTTGTGAAGACCTTACCCTGTAGTCCAAAACTCTGAAGCTAGAAAGAGGGTAGACAGATCAAGAAGAAGAGGATGCATATGAATGAGACTAAGAAAAATGGAAGAGATGAGAAGAGAATGAGAACTTGGAAGTGGTAGGAAAGAGGCAAGGGGACAGAAGCGACAGAAAGGAGAGGAGATAGAAATGTGTGTGTGGGCTAAATTGTCAAGGAAGGGAAAGAGGTACAGACGAGGTGGCAGAGGAAACAAAGGCAGGGTGGCTGCCACTTCCCTAGGGGATCTCCCTGCAGGCCAAGGACACTTCAGGGTGTGGTTTCCAGGGGTTTGGGGGAAGGGCCCTGGCCAAGACTAATACCTTTCCCACATTACAGTTGATCCTCAAAGTTCCACTATTAGAGAGAATTCTTCCTTCATAAATATATGCAGGGCCAACTCTGGTTATACCATATGTC
>NW_011486923.1:4483-5844 GCF_000754665.1 Bison bison bison | reverse complement strand
CGGTAGCATATCCAGGAAACATTTAGTTTATAAGCAATTAAAGTACGCTAAAATAGATTTATGCAGGTTGAACCTGATCCTGCTGGTAAGAAGGGAGTAAATGACTTACATCTTGGAGGGGTATTTGCTTCCTGAAGTTACTGTTTATTATTCTTTATCTATTGTACTCTCTTGGTGCTAACATGGCAAACATCTGGAGGTCCATCTTAAGGCGAGTGTGCAGTGAACGGTGCAGCGAGCATGTAGACAGTGTGAGTGACCACGGCCCGCTGTCCTGTAAATGTGGGAGTAATGCCTCTGCCCACATTCCCCCTGTAACCCCTACCATGTTGGTGATGGGGGGATGGCTCAGCAGCAGGATCTTGGAGTAGTAGGAAAGCTCCCGACACCATGATCATGACTAGAGGCTTGCTTTCCAATAATATTAGAACCACTTGGAATCATTTAACTCCTCAAGGTTCAATCTCCAAGTTGGTAAAATAGGGACACAGACCTCCACCCTCCCAACTTTGAAGGACTACTTATGAAGATCAATGAAAGAAATGTTGTGAAAAGCTCTAGAGGCTAGATAAATGGGGGAGGGGCATTTTCATTACAAAAATTCTAACTCGTGGGCCCCTCAATGCTTTAGAAATGGTTAATGCTTGTCAGCAGATTAGTAATGCTGTACCAAGGCAAGTACGCTAATAGTTTAAGAGTCCACACAAGAACAATTCATTACCTTGCCTTGCTCAAACCAAGTGTTTTAATGTCCCTCAAATGAAGACAACAGTCAGCATCTAAGCAAACAGGCCATTTGGTTGAGAACAGACACAGGGCAGCAGAGGCCTAGCACACGGAATTCATGCGTCTCCAGGGATTTTGTGCCATTGCTACCCATGGCAAGTGGGCTCTGCTTCCTTGGGATTGACTCTAGGGGAAAAAAAAATGCCTCCTTTTTCTGCTCCAAGAAACCTAGAACACATACCTAAACCATTCAGTGGGTCAATGTGATTGGTGCAAAATTTAGAATAAACAAATGAAATGGCATATTTCAGCACCAGCTTTTGAGTTAAGTGCAGAGAGACTGCAGAAGGGCCAAAAGGCTGGCCCAAAAGTGATGAGGAGGGGGAGCAAATGCCATGGAAAATCAGTACACTGGAGTGATAGTTTACCTGGAAGTCTAAGTCTAAATTATTAAGTCCTTGAGATACTTTAATGGAAAGTTATGTAGCCTACATCTGCAAAAGGGTCCTGGGTTCCTTCACGCTCTGTCACACCTCCTGGCCTTTCTGCTTACCATTCCTTGTGCAAAGAATTTTCACCCAGCCCTCCCTTCTCAGCTGAGACCATTCTTACTCATCTTTCAAGACCTAGCTCCA
>NW_011486923.1:0-510 GCF_000754665.1 Bison bison bison | reverse complement strand
ACTAGTACCTGGCATAGAATAAATGGTATATAAGGGTTTGCTATTATTAATATTTATTACTGTGAGACAGTAACTGCTAAATGTTTTACTTATTTATTCATGTACATTGAATACATGTTAGTTCTAGGCTCTGGGAAAAGAGTGCCTTTGTGGAATTTATATTTGATCTAACTTTATCCTCATACAGTACAAGGGAGTTACTCTACATATCACCATCATATAAAGAAAAGTGAGGATTATAGCTGTTAAGTAATTTGTCATGGGTCACAGAGCGAATAAATTGAAAATTAGGATTCTGTCTCTGGTCTATGCAACTCTAAAAACAACTGTCAAACCAGAGATTGACAAACTATGGCCAATGGACCAAATCTATCCCGCTGTTTTTTTCCCTTGAGGATTCACCCTTTTAGCATACATGAGTAGTATATTTACAAGGTTGTGCAACCATCACTACTAATTCCAGAACATTATCATCACTCCAGAAAAAAAAAAAAAAAACCCCAAACCATA
>NW_011486922.1:4917-5245 GCF_000754665.1 Bison bison bison | reverse complement strand
GCTGACCCAGGGATCAAACCTGGGTCTCCTGTATCTCCTGTATTGCAGGTGGATTCTTTACAACTGAGCCACAGGAATGTTTTAAGTACTAAAGAGAAAGATTGACTAGGGAGAAAGAACAGAAATTGGGGAGAGAAGAGGTGTGATTGTAAGTAGAATCATCAGGAAAGACCTGCAGGAGCTGAGGAAACCAGCCATGTTTGATTTGTGAGGGAAGGTCATTCTAGGCAGGAAAAAACAGCAAGTACAAAAGCTGAGGTCTCAAGAAGGATAAGAGAAAGGGAGAGTAGATGGAAATGAGGTCGGACAAGTAAAGAGAAAGGGGATC
>NW_011486922.1:0-480 GCF_000754665.1 Bison bison bison | reverse complement strand
CCTATAGCACCATCCAATATCATTTAACAACATGATAAATATGTTGAATATTAGCAATTTTAGTAGCCACTAGCTGCACTTGCCTTTTGAGTACTTGAAAGGTAGCTGATGTGACTGAAGAATTAAGTTTTTAATTTTATTGACAGTTAATTTAAATTTAAATAGCCTCATGTGGCTAATAGAAGATACAAATAAATAGAAGACAGTTAATAAAACTATGATAGCTTTGTAGATCATAAAAAGGGCACTTTTAATGTGATGTTAAATGAATAAGAAAAATTCAGGAATGTGCAGGTATCAAAATTAAGTGTTCTTGAATGAAAACACCCAAGTTTGGATCACCAGTCTTTTGCTTTCTACTTCTGCTTATCTACTTGGATCTGATATTTAACCACTCTGTCTCAGTTTCCTTCTATGTAAGATGAAGATAGTAAGATCTACTTCATGACATTATTATATAAAGTTAACATTTTTATATAA
>NW_011486921.1:20577-21160 GCF_000754665.1 Bison bison bison | reverse complement strand
CTTTTGAGTTCCTCTTCACTTTCTGCCATAAGGGTGGTTTCATCTGCATATCTGAGGTTATTGATATTTCTCCCGGCAATCTTGATTCCAGCTTGTATTTCTTCCAGTCCAGCATTTCTCATGATGCACTCTGCATATAAGTTAAATAAACAGGGTGACAATATACAGGCTTGACAAATTCCTTTTCCTATTTGGAACCAGTCTCTTGTTCCATGTCCAGTTCTAACTGTTGCTTCCTGATCTGCATACAAATTTCTCAAGAGGCAGATCAGGTGGTCTGGTATTCTCATCTCTTGAAGAATTTTCCACAGTTTATTGTGATCCACAAAGTCAAAGGGTTTAGCAGTCAATAAAGCAGAAATAGATATTTTTCTGGAACTCTCTTGCTTTTTCCATGATCCAGCAGATGTTGGCAATTTGATCTCTGGTTCCTCTGCCTTTTCTAAAACCAGCTTGAACATCAGCAAATTCATGGTTCACAAACTGCTGAAGCCTGGCTTGAAGAATTTTAAGCATTACTTTACTAGTGTGTGAGATGAGTGCAATTGTGCGGTAGTTTGAGCATTCTTTGATGTTGCGTTTC
>NW_011486921.1:19914-20477 GCF_000754665.1 Bison bison bison | reverse complement strand
TCAGTTTAAAACCATCAATTCTTTGGCGCTCAGCTTTCTTCATAGTTCAACTCTCATATCCATACATGACTACTGGAAAAACCATAGCCTTGACTGTCAGCAAAAACTAAAAGACAGAGTCTCTTCTCCAGCACATCATACCCAAGACATGCATAACTGAGAATATTTTGAGGGAACAGTACCAGGTACAGGACACCTTGGAGAAGAGGTACAAACAAAGTGAAGTAATATTAAAGCTTTTAGTGACAGTTTGAGAGAAAATGTTCATCTTCTGGTTGACACAGTCAATAGGATTCAAATCACTAATAATATTCAAGTTAGCCAGAAGGCAGTGCAGGTTCCCTCTATGGAACTTAATCAAGAAATTTGAGTTCAGACCTGTCTGCAGGCTTACATTTCCATTCCTCAAATGTTTTCATTCAATCAGCAGACAGTTCAAAATATGGACAATGCACATACACTCTTGGAAGATGACTAAGACTGCAAGAACAAAGAACCTTTCTAGGGCTAGTGACAGAGAGTGCTACAGGTTGGTGATTAGATGGAGGAAGATGTAGAGGAGA
>NW_011486921.1:16758-17860 GCF_000754665.1 Bison bison bison | reverse complement strand
GAAAACTTCCATACCACATCATTTTCTCAGTGTTCAGGTAGCTCACCTCAGTTTTCTAGTTTCTAGTCTGAAACATCTGTCTTCTGGCTGGAAGAATGCATTGAATACACTTACCCTTGCTCCACTTGGAGCTGTATTTTGCCATTTGGAAGACTCTCAGTGGTCTGCTGTATATTCCCTGAGCATGCCTGTGTAGACCCCTCCACAGGCGGCCACACCCTTATGCTTTATGATGTCAGCAAGTCACTTCCACAGCCAGTGGTGGCCCTGGAGGAGCTTTGACAGCACACAGGCCCAACCTGTCCCCTTTAGGAAAGGATGGTAGAAATTCAGATGGTTTGGTAGCATAAAAGAGGCACTTTTATGCCTCTGATGAGACCTTGAAACTCAGCTGCCATCTTGATCCCCTTACTCAACACAGGTTTCACATGTCAGGGGTAGTGTGTCTCCTCCAAGCCTGGCTTCACAGGCACAGTATTCAGACTTTCATTCTGTTTTCTCTCACCTTCCACTATTATCTAATTTTTAGTATCTTGCATAAAATTCCTCCCTGATAATTAGGCTGTATTTAAGTGTCTGTGGAAATGAGGATCACTCCACTTTCCTCCTACAAGGTGGTCTTAAAGCACCATGAAGACCATTTAATGCTGGGTCACTGACCAGAACATTTCAATCCCACCTCCTTTTCCAACAGTTCAGATAGCTTGCCTCAATTTTCTAGTTTCCAGTCTGAAACCCCCATCTTGAGGCTGGGAAAATGCACTGAATACCCTTGCCCTTGCTCAATTTAGAGCTGTCTTTGGCATTTGGAAGGCTCACAGTGGTCTGCTCTAGAGCCCCTGAGAACCCCTATATATACTCCTCCCCAAGGAGCCACACCCTTAATCCTTATGACATCAACAAGTTATTTCATCCAGCCAATGGTGGCTCTGGGTTAAGCTTGACATCACAAAGCCTTATCCTGATACTTCTAGGATGGCAATAAATTCAGATGGTTTGCTGGGATATAATATGAGACTATGAAACTTACCTGCCATTTTCATCTAACTCCACACTATTTGACACATAGCAGAAGTGGTGTTTCTCCTCCATACCTGGATTC
>NW_011486921.1:16165-16588 GCF_000754665.1 Bison bison bison | reverse complement strand
AGGCTGTGAGAATGCACTGAATACACTGGACCTTGCATCACTTGTACACGTATTTTGCCATTTTGAAGTCTCTCAGTGGTTTACTTCAGAGCCCATCAACACCCCTATGTATAAAACTAATCAGGGGCCCACATCATTCTGCTTTATGAGGTCAGCAAGTCAATTCCCCAGTTCATTGTCACCCTGGGTGAGCCTTGATATCACAGTCACATCCTGACACCTCTCGGGGAGGATCAGGAGAAATTCAGTTGGTCTGGTGAGTTAAGAGGCATTTTACATGACCCTTATGAGCCCAAGAAACTCACCACCATACCCATCTTTCTAAGTCCACACTGATGTGGAACATGTCAGGGGAAATGTGTCACCTATAAACCTGACTTCACAGCCAAAATGTTTGGGCTTTCATTCTGTTCTCTCTCACCG
>NW_011486921.1:15154-16065 GCF_000754665.1 Bison bison bison | reverse complement strand
GTCTTCATGCACCTTGAAGATCATTTAATTCTGAGCCACCTTCCAGAAAAATTCCTATCACATTTTCAATGTGTTCACGTAATTTGCCTCAGTTTTTCAGTTTCGAGTCTGAAATCTGTCTTCAGGTGGTGAGAATGCACTGTATACACTTGTCCATGTTCCACTTGGAGCTGTCTTTCATCATTTTAAAGACTTGTAGTGGTCTGCTCCAGAATCCCTGAGCACTCCTATATATACATCTCTCCAGGGGGCCCCACTTTTATGATTTATGAGGTCAGCAAGTCACCTCCCCAGCCAGTGGTGTCACTGGCTGAGCCTTGACATCTCACAGCCCTAATCTGACAACTATAGGGGAGGATGGGGAGAAATTCAGATGGTTTTGGGAGATAAAAGAGGCATTTAAACTACCTTTTATGAGCCTGTGCAACTCCCCTGCTATCTCCACCTCCCTTACTCAACACTGTTGTGTCCCATGTCATTGGTAGTGTGTCTCCTCAAGCTACTTTACAGCCACAGTATTCAGACTTTCTTTCTGTTCTCTCTCTGTTTTCACCACTATGTAGTTTTTAATATCTTGCATAAAATCCCTCCTTGTAATTAGGCTGTATGATGCTGGGAGAGATTGGGGGCAGGAGGAAAAAGGGGTGACAGAGGATGAGATGGCTGGATGGCATCACCGACTCAATGGATGTGAGTTTGAGTGAACTCTGGGATATAGTGATGGATAATGAGGCCTGGCGTGCTGTGATTCATGGGTGTCTCAGAGTCTGACACAACTGAGCGACTGAACTGAACTAAGTGTCTGTGGAAATGATCATTCAACCTTCCTCCAACAATGTGGTCTTAAAGCCCTTGAAAACCATTTATTGCTGGGTCACCTACCAGAAAACTTCCATACCACCTCCTTTTCT
>NW_011486921.1:14460-15054 GCF_000754665.1 Bison bison bison | reverse complement strand
CACCATTATCTAGTTTTGACTATCTTGCCTAAAATCCCTCCTTGTAAATTCAGCTCTAGTTAAGTGTCTATGCAAATGAGGATCATTCCACTTTCCTCTTAAAAGGTGGTCTTAAAGCACCTTATAGGCCATTTAATTCTGGGACATCTACCAGAAAACTTCCATCCCATCTCCTTTCCTGTGTTCACCTAGCTGTCAGTTTTCCCATTTCCAGGCTGAAACCCTTGTCTTCAGGCTGTGAGAATGTATCGAACAAGTTTGCCCTTGCTGCACTAGAGCTGTCTTTTGCCATTTTGAAGACTTGTGGTGATCTGTTAAGGAGCCCCTGAGCTCCCCTATATAAACCCATCCCCACGGGGCCACAGCCTTATTCTTTATGATGTCAGCAAGTCATTTCATCCAGCCAATGGTGGCCCTGGGTTAGGCTTGACATCACAAAGCTTCATCTTGACACCTCTAGGGGAGGATGGTGATAAATTCAGATGGTTTTGTCGGATAAAAGGGGCATTTTTTTTCCTTTTTTATTTTATTTTATTTTGTTTTTAAACTTTACATAATTTTTTTTTTTTGCATCTGTGTGTCCTTGGGCAGGTC
>NW_011486921.1:12126-13177 GCF_000754665.1 Bison bison bison | reverse complement strand
AGTCTACAAATAATAAATGCTGGAGAGGGTGTGGAGAAAAGGGAAACCTCTTACACTGTTGGTGGGAATGCAAACTAGTACAGCCACTATGGAGAACAGTGTGGAGATTCCTTAAAAAACTGGAAATAGAACTGCCTTAAGATCCAGCAATCCCACTGCTGGGCATACACACTGAAAGGGAAAGAGACACGTGTACCCCAATGTTCATCGCAGCACTGTTTATAATAGCCAGGACATGGAAGCAACCTAGATGTCCATCAGCAGATGAATGGATAAAAGGGGCATTTTAAATGCCCCTTATGGGACCATGAGATTGATCTGCCATCCTCATCTCTCTACCTCCACACTGTTTGACTCAAGGCAGGGGTAGTGTGTCTTCTCCAAAGCTGTCATCACAGCCATAGTATTCAGGCTTTCATTCTGTTATCTCTCACCTTTCACCATTATCTAGTTTTGAATCACTTGCCTAAAATTCATCCTTGAAAATTAGAATGTATTTAAATGTCTGTGGAAATGATGACCACCCCACTTTCCTTCTACAACATGAAAGAAGGAAAATAAAGTCACTCAGTTGTGTCAGACTTTTTGCGACCCCATGGACTGTAGCCCACCAGGTTCCTTCATGCATGGAATTTTCCAGTGAAGAGTACTGAAGTGGATTGCCATTTCCTTCTTCAGGGGACTTCCCTGACCCAGGAATCTAACCTGGCTCTCCTGCATTGCAGGGAGACCCTTTATCATCTGACCCACCAGGGAATCTCACAAGGTGGTCTTAGAGCACATTGAAGACCATTTAATTCTGGACCACCTACCAGAAAACTTCCATCCCACCTCATTTTCTCAGTGGTCTCATATCTCTCCTCAGTTTTCTTGTTTCTAGTCTGAAACCCCTGTCTTAAGGCTGTGAGAATGCACTGAATAAGCTTGTCCATGCTGTGCCTAGAGCTATCTTTTGCAGTTTTGAAGACTAACAGTGGTATGCTCCAGAGCCCCTGAGACTCCTATGCATACATGTCTCCAGGGGGCCACACACTTATGCTTTATGAGGTTA
>NW_011486921.1:11579-12026 GCF_000754665.1 Bison bison bison | reverse complement strand
TCTTGCTTGAAATCGTAGCTTGATAATTAGGCTGCATTTAAGTGTCTGTGGAAATGAGGGTCATTCCACCTTCCTGCTACAAGGTAGTTTTAAGGCACCTTGAAGACCATTTAATTCTGGGCCACCTACCAGAAAACTTCCATCACTCCTCCTTTTCTCAGTGTTCATGTACATTGCCTGTTTTCTAGTTTCCAGTGAAATCCTTATCTTCAGGCTGTGAGATTTCACTGAATACATTTCCATTGCTCCACTTGTAGGTGTATTTTGCCATTTTGAAGACACAGTGGTTTGCTCCAGAGCCAGTCAGCACCCCTATAGTTAAGTCGAACCAGGGGTCCATACCTTTCTGCTTGATGAGGTCAGCAAGTCAATTTTTCAGCTCAATGTCGCCCTGGGTGAGCCTTGATATCACACAGTTCCATCCTGACACTTCTAGGGGAGGATGAG
>NW_011486921.1:7347-11479 GCF_000754665.1 Bison bison bison | reverse complement strand
CATGCCTCTTAAGAGGCTGAGAAACTCATCTGCCATCCTCATCTCTCTAAATCAACACTAATATTTCACGTGTCAGGGATAGTGTGTCACCTACAAACCTTGCTTCATAGCCACAGTGTTAGGGCTTTCATTCTGTTCTCTCTCACCTTTCACTATTATCCCGTTTCGAATATCTTGCTTAAAATTAATCCTTCATAATTAAGTCCTACTTAAGTGTCTGTAAATGAGGATCATTCCACTTTCCTCTTAAAAGGTGGTCTTAAACCACCTTGAAGACCATTTAATTCTGGGCCACCAACCCAAAACTTCCATCCCATCACCTTTTCTTTGTGCACCTAACTCTCCTCAGTTTTCCAGTTTCCAGGCTGAAACCCATGTCTTCATGCTGTAAGAATGCACTGAATAAGTTTGCACTTGCTCCACTTGTAGGTGTCTTTTGTCTTTTGAGGACTCGTAGAAGTTTGCTCCAGATCCTGTCGGCTCCCTTATATATAGCCCTCCCCAAGGTTACAGGCCCTTATGCTTTATGATGTCCACAAGTCACTTCCCCAGCCAGTGGTGGCCTGGGTGAGCCTTGACATCACAAAACTCCATCCCGACACCCATAGGGAGGATGGGGAGAAATTTAGATCATTTTTGTGGGATAAAAGAGCCATTTTAAATGCCCCTTATGAGCCAGAGAAATTCACTTGCCATTTTCATATAACTCCACACTATTTGACACATTGCAGGGGCAGTATTTCTCCTCCATACTTAGCTTCACAGCCATAACATTCAGGCTTTAATTCTGTTCTCTATAAACTTTCCCCTTTATCTAGATTCAATATTTTGCCAGAATCCATATCTGATAATTAGGCTGTATTTAAGTGTCTGTGTATATGAGGATCATTCCACTTTCCTCCTACAAAGTGGCTATAAAGCATCTTGAAGGCCATTTAGTTCTGAGCAGCATACCAGAAAACTTATATCCCACCTCCTTTTCTCACTGTTCATGTAGCTCTCCTCAGTTTTCTAGTTTCCAGTCTGAAACACCTATCTTAAGGCTGTGAGATTGTAGCAAACACACTTAACTTGCTCAACCTGGTGCTGTCTTTTTCCATTTTGAAGACTTGCAGTTGTCTTCTGCAGAGCCCCTCAGCACCCCTAAATGTACTACTTCCCAGAGGGCCACACCTTTGTGCTTTGTGAGGTCAGCATGTCTCTTCCCCAGCCAGTGGTGTCCCTGAGTGTGTCTTGACATCACAGCCCCATCCTGACACCTCTAGGGGAGGATGGAGAGAAATTTAGAAGGTTTGGTGGGATAAAAGTGAAATTTTAAAAGTCTCTTATAAGCCTGCGAAACTCATCTGCCATCTTCATCTCTCAAATTCCACACTGATGTATCACATGGCACGGTTAATGTCTCTCCTCCAAACCAGGCTTCATGTGCACAGTATTCAGGCTGTTTTCTCTCACGTTTCACCACTATCTAATCTTTCATATCTTAACTATAATCCTTCCTTGATAATTAGGCTGTATTTAAGTGTCTGGAAATGAGGACCATTCCAATTTCTTCCTACAAGGTGGTCTTAGAACAACTTCCATACCATTTACTTCTGGGCCACCTACCAGAAAGCTTCCATCCCACCTTCCTTCTCAGTGTCTCTTCAGTTCAGTCCCTCAGTCGTGTCCAACTATTTGGGATCCCATAAATTGTAGCACTACAGGCATCCCTGTTCAGCACAACTCGAAGAGTTCACTCAAACTCATGTCCATCGAGTTGGTGATGCCATCCAGCCATCTCATACTCTGTCATTCCCTTCTCTTCCTGTCCTCAATTCCTCCCAGCAACAGAGTCTTTTCCAATGAGTCAACTCTTCACATAAGGTGGACAAAGTACTGGTGTATCAGCTTTAGCATCAGTCCTTCCAAAGAACACCCAGGACTGATCTCTTTTAGGATGGACTGGTTGGATTTCTTTGCAGTCCAAGGGACTCCCAAGAGTCTTCTCCATCACTACTGTTCAAAAGCATCAATTCTTCAGCACTCAGCTTTCTTTGCAGTCCAACTCTCACATCCATATATGACTACTGGAAAAACCGTAGCCTTGACTAGATGGACCTTTGTTGGAAAAAATTTGGCAGTGTCTCATCTCCTCAAATTCCAGTTTCCAGTCTGAAACCACTGTCTTCAGGCTGTCAGAATACAATGAATATACTTGCCCTTGCTCCACTTGGAGCTGTTGTTTTCCAGTTTAAAGACTCACAGTGGTCTTCTCTAGAGCCCCTGAGCAGCCCTATATACAGCCCTCGCCAGTGGGCCACATCCTTATGCTTTTTGAGTTCAGCAAGACATTTCCCCAGCCATTGGTGGCCATTGGTGAGCGTTGACATCACAAAGCCCCAACCTGCCACCTCTTTGGGAGAATGGTGTGTAAATCAGATGATTTAGTGGGATAAAAGAGGCATTTATAATGTATTATTTTAATTGGAGGCTAATTAGTTTAAAATATTGTAGCAGTTTTTGCCAATCATTGGCATGAATCAGCCATGGGTTTACATATGTTTTCCATCCTGAACCCCTCTCCCACAACCCTCCCCATCCCATCCCTCTGGGTCAGCCAAGTGCACCGGTCCTGAGCAACTTGTGTCTGGCATTGAACATGGACTAGCCATATATCACACATGATAATATACATATTTCACTTCCATTCTCTTAGATCATCACACCCTCTCCTTATTCCACAGAGTCCAAATGTTCTACACATCTGTGTCTCTTTTTTGTCTCACATATAGGCTTTTCATTACCATCTTTCTAAATTAAATATACATGCATTAGTATACTGTATTGGTGTGTGTTTCCCCCGCATAGTAGGCTCCAGTTTCATCCACCTGATTAGAACTGACTCAAATGTCTTCTGCCAGAGGAAGGTGGGAGCACTCTGGGGCTACCCTGGATCTTCTTCATTGTGAGCCCGAGTATTCAGGTTGCAGGGGCCCTGAGACCTATGAGCACATTGGGATCTATAGTCCATGCAACATGCTTTCTCTGTGCGCAAGTGTGTGTGTGTGTGTGTGTGTGTGTGTGTGTGTGCATTTAGCAAGAGAGCCTTGAGTCTCTGAACTGCTCCTGTCTTCACAAGGGGTGGCATGGATGTACTGGAATAATCCAGCACTAACTTCATAGGAGGACATTGTGCCTTCCACCACCACCTGGCATGTCAACAAATTAATAACAACTCTCAGGGAATGTTACTGTGGCACACAGCCTCTGGTCACTGGTTACATACATTTCCTACCCCATGGTACAGTTTCTATTCAGATGTGAGACAAAAGGAGTTTCACAAAGCCATTTGCTGACATCCATACAGGTGTAGTCATGCCCAGGCTTTGCTGTCACTGTACCATTGGAGCCTGTGACTTCCCCTGCCCCCCAATTGACTTCCCTTGCCCGCCCCCCAGCCTGGCTGTTGCTCTCACACACACCCCTCTGTCTGCTTCTGTTCCTTCTCCACCTCCTGAGCAGCCGACCTCCAAGAAGCAGCAGTAAGAATACAGCTTTGGCCCCAAAGCCAGGGATGCCCTGGATGATGGCGCTTCTCTGGGCCAAGGGACCCTTTCTCCTCTGACGGTCCTTCCCCCTGAGACAAAGTTAGGCCCTGTGGTCTTTCTCATTCTCAGACCTCAGCTTCACCTGCAGGGCCACCAATGTTTGCAATTCCTCCAGTGTGGGCCTCTCACTAACGTCTCCAGATCTTGGATGTTCCTGGCCTTTCTCCTCCAGTGTTTCCTCCCGCTCCTGCAAGGAAACCTTCTCCTGCTCCTCCTCAGCTACCACTTCAACCTCCTCAAAGATGTCTTCCACCAGCAGCTGGAACTATACCGATCACCAACAACTCTCCCTCCTCCAGGGCCGCACCTTCATCCATCACCTCCCCATTGAAGAAGGCAGTTTAATTGCCTGGTGGGCCTTATGCTGCCTGCAACATCCCCGATGGCCCCACTGTGCCAGCAGGTCTCTGGGAGCCTGTATCCTGAATACTCTGAATACACCAAAGGAGATCCAGGGTGGTCCCAGGGAGTTCCTTCCTTCTTCAGGTCTCACACTCTATGTGGCCTTAGCCATGGCCCAGATGATGGTGCAGGCAGCAGTT
>NW_011486921.1:5254-6635 GCF_000754665.1 Bison bison bison | reverse complement strand
TGGAGGCTTGGGAACTTCATGTGTCCTGGTCTCATTCAGAGCAGCTCTGCTTACAGCATGCAAGACCTAGGTGATTCTCATGGAGGGAGGGTGAATTATGCATGTTTGTTAGCATCATCCTTCCCTCGGTCCTGCTGCTCATGGAGACCCTTGGTCTTTGCTGTGAGTCCGAGTGTTCAGTGTGCCAGGGCCCTGAGACCTACCGGTGAGCCGGGGCCATCAGGGAGGTCGCAGGCAGCAGGTGGCCTACCAGATGAGGAGGCTGCCTTCTTCAGTGGGGAAGCAGTGGAAGAAGGAGCAGCCCTGGAGGAGTGAGACGTGTTGCGGACCAGCGCAGGTTCCCGCTGTTAAATGCACAGGCACATGCATTTGCGAATGGACAAAGCATGCTGCAGAGACTTCATATCCTGAAGTTTGAAGCAAGTGACATGCCTTTACCCAGGACACACATGCCAGGCATACATCAGAAACAGTCAGAAACAGAACCTATCTAGGGGGATGCGGACAAGGGTCCCAGAGGACAACACAAAGGGATGAGCACATCTGACGCTGTGACAGGGACTGGGGATGTTGATGTGGTAGCTGGGCAAGTGGGAGTTCCCAGATGCAGGGTACCAGCAATGCCAAAGTGGTACCCCTTAACGTTCTCTCTGTTCCTGAAGTATGAGTGGTCCCAAAAGGAGACAAGTACTCCTGAGAGGGAGTACTTGCAGACGCCTGTTCCGGTGCCCTTAGTCTGCCTGAGGATAATCCTATTACTAAGACTCTTTCTTGCCTGGCATGACTGGCTCCTTGACCTAAATCAAATAATGAACCACCGCCAGATGCCCGTCATGATCAGCGACCAATGTGAAGACTTGAGGGTTATTTTACTTTAGGGACAACCCATACTTCAGGAACAGAGAGATCATTAAGGAGTACCACTTTGGCATCACTGGTATGACATGACACTCAGGACGGTGTGGGTGGGTGGGAGAGGGCGGTGGATGCTTCTCCTACCTGAATCTTCCCTGTCTCACCTGTCCTCTTTTAGGATACAGGAAATGTACTTCCCCTCCAGTCCACTGGTTCTATGAGGATGGATGGGGAGCTCCCAGCCTTAGGCTGGACACCAGCAGCCTGAACTTCCTTGACTGGTTGTTGGAACACAACTATCCAGGATGGAACAGGCTTGCTGAAGAGGGGTCCCTCTGGGCCTCCCCGGAATGGGCAATTGTTGTTGGGGTTCTTGGATGCCCATGGGAGGGCTCTTGGCCTGGTAAGCCCCATTCTGACATCCCTCATGCTGCCAGCAGATCATTAGTGAGGGCCTGTAGGTCAATCCCCTGCAGTACTACCCCCAGGAGAAATGTCCTGCCATGAGAGGTAAGTGACAAGACAC
>NW_011486921.1:4537-4884 GCF_000754665.1 Bison bison bison | reverse complement strand
CTACCCAGGACACACATGTCAAGTGTACATCAGGGAAGGGTCAGAAACAGAACCTCCCTTGGGGGATGCAGACAAGGGTCCCAGAGGACCACAGGGGATCCAGAGGGATGAGCTCGATAGATGGTGTGGCAGGGCCTGTGGATGCCAGTGTGGCGGCTGGGTACGTTGGAGTACCCAGATGCAGAGTATCAGTGATGCCAATGTGGTATCCCTTAAAGATCTCTCTGTTCCTGAAGTACCGGTGGTCCCGAAAGGACACAAGTACTCCCGTGAGGGAGTACTTGCAGACTCCTATTCTGGTGCCCTTATTCTGCCCGAGCTAAGCCTGTTACTCAAGACTCTTCCTT
>NW_011486921.1:4108-4437 GCF_000754665.1 Bison bison bison | reverse complement strand
AGGGCCAGGAACATCCAAGGACAGAAGCCTCGAGTGGTCAGCCCCCACTAGAGGTGCAGGAGATGTTGGTGGCCATGCAGGTGCAGCTGAGCTCCATGAGTAAGAAAGGCCCCAAGGCCTATCTTGGGCTCCAGAAGGACCATCAGAGGAGAAAGCTTACCTTGACTCAGAGAAGTGCCATCACCCAGGGCATCCCTGTTTTCTGGGCCAAAGCTGAATCCTTACTTCTGCTTCATAGGGGTCAAATGCTCAGGAGGATGAGAAGGAACAGGAGCAGGATGAGGGGTGGGGGTGAGGGCACCAGCCAGCTGTGGGGAGGCCAAGGGAAT
>NW_011486921.1:0-378 GCF_000754665.1 Bison bison bison | reverse complement strand
TCTCCTGTCTCTGCCTCCCTATCTGCTTAACCCCCAATCTGCAGCCTGATGCCACCTGTCCTGTGCATCTTCATACTCAGACCATACATTCAGTGACAAATATTTGTTTATCACTGCCTCTGGTCAGGTTGTGTTCCAGGTACAGGACAGTCATGAGGAGACAGACAATAAGCCCAGTACTTGTGGAGCAGTTATAGTACCAGATGCCAAACCCTCCTACCTCACTCCAATTCCCAGCCTTAAGCTGCAGGGCAATTCCAATTTCTCCCCTCCCAGTCCTGGTGCTCTCCACTGTCCTGAAGAGCCTCTGTGGTCCTGCAGGTCTGTGCACCACAGTCACACTGCTGCTGCTAAGTCACTTCACTCATGTCCATCTCT
>NW_011486920.1:9549-10211 GCF_000754665.1 Bison bison bison | reverse complement strand
GATGGAGGTGGGGGACAGCCCCCAGTAAAATCAGAGGTGAGAGCACAAAGCAAGAAAGTAGGCAGACTCTGGTTATCTTGGGGGGGGAGATGCTCGAGAATATCCAGGTGGATTCCTGAGGCTCGGTCCCGCATTTGCGTATGCCGAGCCTCCTTCCTCATGACCTTTGTCCAGAGTGGAATGCCTCACCAGCTCCCGGCACATGATCAGGGCATGCTCAGTCACGATATCAGTGCATGATCAGCCACGTGATCACTGACGGCACAGTCACGTGATCAGCGCCTCTCAGTCACGTGATCACCATATGATAAACACGTGATCACTGAACGACCAGCCACGTGATCACTGCATGTGCAGTCAGGTGGTCAGTTCCTGATCAACCACGTGTTCAGTGCGCGCACAGTCCCAGGATGAGCGCCTGTCAGTCACTGATCACTGCCTGATAAACAGGTGATCAGTGCCCGATCAGCCACGTCATCAGTGCATGCGCAGTCACGTGATCAGTGCATGATAGCCACCTGATCAGTGCGTGCACAGTCCAATGATCAGCACCTCTCAGTCACTGATCACTGCCTGATTAAACACGTGATCATTGCATGATGAGCCATGTGATCAGTGCCCGAACAGCCACGTCATCAGTGCATGCGCAGTCAAGTGATCAG
>NW_011486920.1:4762-5611 GCF_000754665.1 Bison bison bison | reverse complement strand
CAGTGCGTGCACAGTCCCATGATCAGCGCCTGTCAGTCACTGATCACTGGCTGATTAAACACGTGATCAGTGCATGATGGGCCACGTGATCAGTGCCCGATCAGCCACGTCATCAGTGCATGCGCAGTCACCTGATCAGTGCATGCTCAGTCACGTGATCTGTACTTGATCAGCCGCGTGATCTGTGCCTGCAGAGTCACGTGACCAGGGCCTGCTGAGCTGCGTGAATCCTGTCGGCTCATCTGCTTGACAATTGCCAGCTGAGCTGCGTGATTCCTGCCTTGTCATCTGCTTGATTATTGCCAGTTGAGCAGCATGATTCGTCACTTCTCAGCTCCCTGCTTATAGCCTGCTGATTGCGAGGTTCGTGTCTGCTCAGCTCTTTGAGTATTGCCTCCTGAGGTCCCTGTTCGGGCGCCACCTGCCGAGGACGAGCCCCAGCTGATCCAGGGTATTCGAAGGACAGATGGCCTAGGCGACTGTTTATATGCTCATCAGAGATATGAAGAATAATAGTATGAGGATAGCTCAGTAGGAAAATTCGGTGGAGAAAAGAGACTGAGTAGCTTGGTTTACGCGGGAGACAAATAAACTTCAAGACAAGAAGTTTGCACGACTTACGTAGGCCGCAGGCGCCCTCTCGAAGAGCGGAAGGTGCCTCACCCTAGACACCTTCTCGAGTGGGTCTTAGCAGCCCAGGCATAATTAGTAAGCGTGGTGGGTTCCGCGCTCCAGATGGAGACTCGGCTGGAAGTTACAGGGAAGAATGACAAGGAACTTTATGAATTGAAGCTGTAAGTTGACTCTTTGACAGAGAGAGCGAGATGGTGGTGGGGGACAGCCCCCAGT
>NW_011486920.1:0-778 GCF_000754665.1 Bison bison bison | reverse complement strand
ATCAGCCGCGTGATCAGTGCCTGCAGAGTCATGTGATCAGGGCCTGCTGAGCTTCGTGATTCCTGTCGGCTCATCTGTTGACAATTGCCAGCTGAGCTGCGTGATTCCTGCCTGGTCACCTGCTTGATTATTGCCAGTTGAGCAGCATGATTCGTCACTCCTCAACTCCATGCTTATAGCCTGCTCATTCCGTGGTTCGTGTCTTCTCAGCTCTTTGAGTATTGCCTCCTGAGGTCCCTGTTCGCTCGCCACCTGCCGGGAACCAGCCCCAGCTGATCCAGGGTAGTCGTAGGAGAGATGGCCTAGGCGACTCTTTATATGCTCATCAGAGATATCAAGAATAATAGTATGAGGATAGCTCAGTAGGAAAATTCGGTGGAGAAAAGAGACTGAGTAGCTTGGTTTACTCGGGAGACCAAAAAAACTTCAAGAGAAGAAGTTTGCACCCTAACGTAGGCCGCAGGCGGCCTCTCGAAGAGCGGAAGGTGCCTCACCCTAGACACCTTCTCGAGTGGGTCTTAGCAGCCCAGGCATAATTAGTAAACGTGGTGGGTTCCTCGCTCCAGATGGAGACTCGGCTGGAAGTTACAGGGAAGAATGACAAGGAACTTTATGAATTGGAGCTGTAAGTTAACTCTTTGACAGAGAGAGCGAGATGGTGGTGGGGGGCAGCCCCCAGTGAAATCAGAGGTGAGAGCACAAAGCAATAAAGTAGGCAGACACTGGTTATTTTGTGGGGGAGATGCTCGAGAATATCCGGGTGGATTCCTCAGGCTCG
>NW_011486919.1:5104-5981 GCF_000754665.1 Bison bison bison | reverse complement strand
ATAAAAAAAACTAATTAATTAAAAACATTCAAATAAAAAAATTAGGAGATAAAATATATTTATTGCTTAAAAGAATTACATAATTGTTTATTAGGCTAAAAATACATTTTAATGGCATTTATTCAATGTAATTCCAAGAAAAGTCAAAACAAAATATTTTAATTTTTAGTGAATTTTCTGTTCATCATTATATTGCACAATGTCAGATTTAAACCAAATATGAATATGAAATGAAATATTAGTCACTCAGGTCTGTCTGACTCTGTGGTCCCATAGACTGTAGCCTGCCAGGCTTCTCTGTCCATGGAGTTCTCCATGCCACAATACTGGAATAGGTTGCCATGCCCTCCTCCACATCATCTTCCTGACCCAAGGATCAAACCCGAGTCTCCCACATTGCAGGCAAATTCTTTACCATCTTAGCCATCATGAAACCAAATATAAGGGCATTGAACTCACATGAGGATTCATCAAAATTATACAATTTATATTCCATAGAAGCAACATTTAGAACCGGACATGTAACAAGGGACTGGTTCCATATTGGGAAAGGAGTACATCAAGACTGTATATGGTCACCTTGCTTATTTAACTTATATATAGAGTATATCTTGCAAAATACTAGGCTGGATGAAGCACAAGCTGGAATCAAGACTGCAGGGAGAAATATCAATAACCTCAGATATGACACCACTCTTATGGTAGAAAGTGAAGAGGAACTAAAGAGCCTCTTGATGAAGGTGAAAGAGGAGAGTTAAAAAACTGACTTAAAACTCAACATCCAAAAACTAAGATCATGGCATCTGGTCCCATCAGTTCAGTTCAATTCAGTTCAGTCCCTCAGTCATGTCTGACTCTTTGCGACCCCATGAATTGC
>NW_011486919.1:797-1328 GCF_000754665.1 Bison bison bison | reverse complement strand
ATTCAGACTTAAATTTAGAAAGTGGGGAAAACCACTAGACCTTTCAGGTATGACCTAAATCAAATCCCTTATGACTATACAGTGGAAGTGAGAAATAGATTTAAGGGACTAGATCTGATAGATAGAGTGCCTGATGAACTATGGATGGAGGTTCATGACATTGTACAGAAGACAGGGATCAAGACCATCCGCATGGAAAAGAAATGACAAAAAAGCAAAATGGCTGTTTGAGGAGGCCTTACAAATAGCTGTGAAAAGAAGAGAAGTGAAAAGCAAAGGAGAAAAGGAAAGATATAAGCATCTGAATGTAGAGTTCCAAAGAATAGCAAGAAGAGATAAGAAAGCCTTCCTCCGTGATAAACGCAAAGAAATACAGGGAAACAACAGAATGGGAAAGACAAGAGACCTCTTCAAGACAATTAGAGTACCAAGGGAACATTTCACACAAAGATGGCCTCAATAAAGGACAGAAATGGTATGGACCTAACAGAAGCAGAAGATATTAAGAAGTGGCAAGAATACACAGAAGAA
>NW_011486919.1:0-697 GCF_000754665.1 Bison bison bison | reverse complement strand
AACAAAGCTAGTGGAGGTGATGGAATGCCAGTGGAGCTCTTCCAAATCCTGAAAGATGATGCTGTGAAAGTGCTGCACTCAATATGCCAGCAAATTTGGAAAACTCAGCAGTGGCCACAGGACTGGAAAAGGTCAGTTTTCATTCCAATCCCAAAGAAAGGCAATGCCAAAGAATGCTCAAACTACCCCACAATTGCACTCATCTCACATGCTAGTAAAGTAATGTTCAAAATTCTCCAAGCCAGGCTTCAGCAATATGTGAACTATGAACTTCCTGATGTTCAAGCAGGTTTTAGAAAAGGCAGAGGAACCAGAGATCAAATTGCCAACATCTGCTGGAATCAAAAAAGCAAGAGAGTTCCAGAAAAACATCTATTTCTGCTATTGGCTATGCCAAAGCCTTTGACTATGTGGATCACAATAAACTGTGACAAATTCTGAAAGAGAAGGGAATACCAGACCACCTGACCTGCCTCTTGAGAAACCTATATGCAGGTCAAGAAGCAACAGTTAGAACTGGACATGGAACAACAGACTGGTTCCAAATAGGAAAAGGAGTATGTCAAGGCTGTATATGCCACCCTGCTTTTTTCACTTCTATGCAGAGTACATCATGAGAAATGCTGGGCTGGAAGAAGCACAAGCTGGAATCAAGATTGCCGGGAAAAATATCAATAACCTCAGATATGCAGATGAC
>NW_011486918.1:4646-5286 GCF_000754665.1 Bison bison bison | reverse complement strand
TTAAAAAATAGTGATAACACAAAACGCTGGGGAGGATGTAGAGAAACTTGTCCATTCATACATCGCTTATGGGAGTATAACGTGGTATAGCTACTCTGGAACAGTTGACAGTCTATTTAAAACTTAAACATGTAAATAGTATATGACACAGAAACTATATTCCTCAGCATTTATCTCAGATAAATGAAGACTTATATTTCTACTTATATATAAATACCTGTTCTTGAATGTTTATATCAGTTTTATTCACAGTAAATAAAAACTGGAGACAATGTAGATGATCTACGAAGGATAATGGTTAAAACAGGGTTTGGTCCATCTATTCCATGTACTCCTACACAACAATAAAAGAGAAATCTATAAATATACAACCTGAATAAATCTCCAAGGTATTATGCTGAGTGAAAAAAAAAGACAATCCCAAAAGATTTTATACTATATGATTCCATTTATGTAACATTGTCAGAATGAAATAGTTGCAAAAGTGGATAGAGTTTAAATGACTGCCTGGAATTAAGGACATGAAGAGGTGGGGCAGAAGTGGGTATTGCTATAAAAGAGCAATATGATGGATCTTTGTGGTGATAGAAATGTTCTGTGTCATGACTATATCCATACCCTAGTTTTGGTATTTCACTGT
>NW_011486918.1:0-330 GCF_000754665.1 Bison bison bison | reverse complement strand
AACCCTGTTCCCACCTCCCTCCCCATCCCATCCCTCTGGGTCATCCCAGTGCACCAGCCCAGAGCACCGTGTCTCATGCATTGAACCTGGACTGGTGATCTGTTACACATATGATAATATACATGTTTCAATGCTATTCTCTCAAATCATCCCCACCTTGCCATCTCCCACAGAGTCCAAAATACTATTCTATACATCTCTGTCTCTTTTGCTGTCTTGCATATAGGGTTATCATTGGGGCTTCCCTGGTGGCTCAGAGGTTAAAGCGTCTGCCTGCAATGCGGGAGACCTGGGTTCGATCCCTGGGTCGAGAAGATCCCCTGGAGAAGG
>NW_011486917.1:4738-5040 GCF_000754665.1 Bison bison bison | reverse complement strand
ATGGAAAACACACTCACAGAGGAAAGACAGCAAATGGCAGGATGCTCAGCTATGCATGTTACACTTGACAGATGAACGATCACACTTTCACATCATTATCTCACTAGAGCCATCCAACACTGCTGCACAGCAAGCAGGCAAGAACTGTTAGTTCCATTAGACAGATGAAGAAGTTGAAGCATGATGGCAATTTAATGGACTTCACCTCAGACCTGCTTCTGTCCCATAACCATGGTACTATGCAGGGGGTGTGGATGCAAAATGGCATACTCATCTCTTCACTGGCCACCTCACCCCAACCA
>NW_011486917.1:0-357 GCF_000754665.1 Bison bison bison | reverse complement strand
CAAAATGAAATTAATCTTGAAGAAATCATAGATCTACAATCTTAGACTATCTCTTAGTTAGGTTCCAGCTACTTCTGTACACTGCCAGTTCTTCTTGACTTTTGGGAACAGAGAGGGAAGATAGTGTTTGACTTTTTTCAGGGAGAGAGGTAGTCTTCAGGCTACAAGACCAGAGAGGCAGTGTGCCCAACAAGAAGCATTTGCAGGAGCCTAAATAAGCGATTTTTACCGTCTGAGCCTGTGATGGTGATGAATCTGCCTGCAATGCAGGAGACCCAGGTTTGATCCATGGGTTTGGAAGATCCCCTGGAGAAGGGAATGGCTACCCACTCCAGTATTCTTGCTTGGAGAATTTCA
>NW_011486916.1:4748-5163 GCF_000754665.1 Bison bison bison | reverse complement strand
ACAGAGGAGCCTAGAGGGCTACAGTCCATGGAGTCACATAGAGTTGGACATGACTGAGCAACTAACACTTCCATTTGTACTTTTTGACTAAAGTAGACATCCTCATGGATGTTGATATTTTGATTATCATTTCTGTGATATGTGTCATAGAATTGTAGTTCTTTTAAACCTGGAAGGAGACTCAGACATTGTATTCTATAATACCTTCATTGTATAGATAAGTCTACTGAGACCTGTAGAAGTTACTGTGATTTATACTAGGCCATAAGACTAACAAGTAGCAGAATCAAGACTTAATGACCCAGTGTGCTTCATATTAGGTCAGTTGTGCATTGTGCAGATGCAAAGACGTGGAAAATAAGGAAAACACTGTTCTTTTCTTTTTTAGTTTTGTATAAAATCATCTTTCATGTCT
>NW_011486916.1:0-371 GCF_000754665.1 Bison bison bison | reverse complement strand
TCATTGCTTCTTTGGGATTGGAATGAAAACTGACCTTTTCCAGTCCTGTGGCCACTGCTGAGTTTTCCAAATTTGCTGGCATATTGAGTGCAGCAGTTTCACTGCATCATCTTTTAAGACTTGAAATAGCTCCATCAACTCCACTAGCTTTGTTCATAGTGATGCTTCCTAAGGCCCACTTGACTTCACATTCCAGGATTCTGACTCTAGATGAGTGATCACACCATTGTGATTATCTGGGTCATGAAGATGTTTTTAATATAGTTTTTCTGTGTATCCTTGCCACCTCTTCTTAATATCTTCTGCTTCTGTTAGGTCCATAGCATTTCTGTCCTTTATTGTGCCCATCTTTGCATGAAATATTCCCTTGG
>NW_011486915.1:15669-16331 GCF_000754665.1 Bison bison bison | reverse complement strand
ATCGAGCCTCAGGAGTCCCCCTGGAAATCCTCGAGCATCTATCCCCATAACCAGAGCCTGCCTACTTTATTACTTTGTGCTCTCACCTACACCTCTGACTTGACAGGGGGCTGTCCCCCACCACCTCTTTCGGAGAAGGAGTTAACTTAGAGCTCCAGTTAATAAAAACTCCTGGGCGTGAAAAGAGTGTTTCAACCTACAAACTCCTCTGAAGATTCTCTAGCCTGCCTGACTGGCTTGTCCAGCCACATGTGATTGCTCACAGCCTCCCAACCGTGAGAGGCACGAGATGCTTTAAACCTTCTAAAAACAGGTTCCTTAGAAAAGTTAGAAAACCATTAGTATAAGTATAGTGGGCTGATTAGAAATTGTATTGGTGAAGGGTTTTTCATTTGTTGAGCCAATGTTTGTTGCTAAGTCTCCACATCCCCTGCCCTTACACACATTAATGAATATATAGAAAAAAATAAGTATTAACCTTTGATATTAATCACGTTAGACCTTAGGCTAAGTAAATTCTTTCCTTAATTAAAACCCACTACACCCTCACCCTATAGGAATGTAACTTTATCTGGTACCTTCGGAAGGTGGAGTTCTTTTTTAAGAATAATCACCCCTGGAGAAATAAGTGTCCTGGTTGACTGACCGCTGTCACAAGGAGA
>NW_011486915.1:13639-14175 GCF_000754665.1 Bison bison bison | reverse complement strand
GGTGATGGACAGGGAAGCCTGGAGTGCTGCAGTCCATGGGATCTCAAAGAGTCGGACACGACTGAGCAACTGAACTGAACTGAACTGATGGGACCAGATGCCATGATCTTAGTTTTTTGAATGTTGAGTTTTAAGCTAACATTTTCACTCTCCTCTTTCACCTTCATCAAGAGTCTCTTTAGTTCCTCTTCACTTTCTGTCATAAGGGAGATATCATCTGCACATCTGAGGTTATTGATATTTCTCCCAGAAATCTTGATTCCAGCTTGTGCTTCATCCAGCCCGGCATTTCGCATGATGTACTCTGTATATAAGTTAAATAAGCAGGATGACAATATACAGCCTTGACATACTCCTGTCCCTATTTGGAACCAGTCACTTCTTTCATGTCCAGTTCTAACTGTTCCTTCTTGTTTCTCAGGAGACAGATAAGGGGGTCTGGTATTCCCATTTCTTTAAGAATTTTCCATCGTTTATTGTGATTCACACAGTCAAAGGCTTTGGCATAGTCAATGAAGCAGAAGTAGATGTTTTTC
>NW_011486915.1:10931-12358 GCF_000754665.1 Bison bison bison | reverse complement strand
GTTCCTGTGCAATATTGTTTTTTACAGCATTGGACTTTATTTTCACCACCAGACACATTACAGGGAGGAAAAAAGAGGGAAGGGAAACCTCTAAGCTAAAAGAAACTTAAGATACATATCAACTGAGTGCAATGTGTGAAGCTTGTTAGGATACTTATTTGTAGAAATCAACCTTTTTTTAATGAGACGATGGGAAAAATTAGACCATTTATTGAATATTTGATGAAAAGAGGAATTGTTTTAATTTTTTAGGTGTGATAATGATATTGTGGTTAGGAAGGAAAGGACGGAGGGAGAGAAGGAAGGAAGGAAGGAAGGAAGAATGTGGCTGGCTTTTGTTGCCAGTTCCTGGGAGGTAACTTCTAAATCCTTGATGTTTCCTAAGTAACAAGAATGTCTTCATTATTCACGGTGGGTCATTTAGACCCCGCCTGATAGTTTGTGTCAAAGAGATGATTCAGGGTAGGAACTGGCCACACCAGAAAGACCAACTGTGAGTCTCATGGTTTCAGCCTGAGCTCTGGGAGCAGAAAGGGGCTGGAGATCAAGTTCAATCACATGGGTGATGATTCAATCAATCATGCCTACATAATGAAATCCCAATAAAAGTCTGAATATCAAAGCCTGGGTGAGCATCCTGGGTTGGCAATACTCCTTGCACATATTACCACATAACAATGCCAAGAAGGTAACTCATCCCTGTGGACATGAGAACTTTACATTTGGAACCCTCCCCATCCAAGAGTCCGCCCTGTCTATTTCTTCTAATTTGTATCTTTTTCCTGTAATAAAAGTGATTGTGAATATAATAGGTTTCTGTGAGTTCTGTGTGTCCTTCTAGCAAATTATCATATCTGAGGATGGTTTTGAGAAAACACTGATCTCGTAGTTGGTGTCAGAAGGCTAGTTAGAAAGAAGTTCTTGTCTTTAAAGATACATAAGGAAAGATACAAAGATGAATTAGTATGTCATGGATTTACTGGAAAATAGTCTGGGAGAATGGGGAGAAGGAAATCAAGAGATAGGTGGAACAAGATTAGCCATGTGGAATCAGAGGCTGGGTACTGGGGTTCATGAAATTATTTTCTCTTCTTTTGTATATGTTTTAATTCATGGATATGAATCCTTACTTTATGGATCCTTATTTTATATGATATGGTAGGTGGAATTCTAAGATGTCTCCCAAGATTATATGCCCATGGTACACACACACCTTTTCCTAGTTATTTATTCAAACACAAATGGAGGTAGTACTTGTTTAGAGGGTTTGCAGATGTATCTAAGATCCCAAATCAGTTGACCTTAAGATAGGGAGATTGGGAATTTCCTGGTGATCCAGTGGTTAAGACTCAGTGCTCTCAGTGCCAGGGCCTGGAGTTCAATCCCTGGTTGGGGAACTAGGATCCTGCAAGCTGCATAGTGTGGAC
>NW_011486915.1:10351-10831 GCF_000754665.1 Bison bison bison | reverse complement strand
TTTGCTGACTGTATAGAGCTTCTCCATCCTTGGCTACAAAGAATATAATCAATCTGATTTCAGTGTTGACCATCTGGTGATGTTCATGTGTAGAGTCATCTTTTGTGTTGTTGGAAGAGAGTGTTTACTATGACCAGCGCATTCTCTTAGCAAAATTCTGTAAGCCTTTGCCCTGCTTCATTTTGCACTTCAAGGCCAAATTTGCCTGTTATTCCAGGTATCTCTTGACTTCCTACTTTTGCATTCCAATCCCTTATGATGAAAAGGACATCTTTTTGGGTGTTAGTTCTAGAAGGACTTGTAGGTCTTCATAGAACAGTTCAACTTCAGCTTCTTCGGCATCAGTGGTTGGGGCATTGACTTGGATTACTGTGTTGAATGGTTTGCCTTGGAAGCAAACCAAGATAATTTTGTCATTTTTGAGACTGCATCCAAGTACTGCATTTCAGACTTTTTGTTGACTATGAGGGCTACTCCATT
>NW_011486915.1:8570-9957 GCF_000754665.1 Bison bison bison | reverse complement strand
GCCACAACCATGTTCTCTTTCGAGAGGAGTCCAAGTTCCAGATTACCACATGGACAGTCCACACCTAGATTTCAACCTTGTAAGATTCTCAGTAAAGAAGTCAGCTATTTTGTACAAGGCTTTTGACTTATAGAACTGTGAACTGATAAATCTATGCTGTTGTAAACTGCTACGTAATTTGTCACATGGCAGTAGAGAATGAAAGTGCACAATGAAAAAATAAATAAATTCCAGTCGTGAAAAATAAAACTCTACACATTTTTAACCAAATTCAGAAAAATACATTTGTGACCACAGTACAGGGAAGGATGTCTTAACATACCAAAGGCAAGATTAATAAATTCAACTATATCAAAATGACAAACTTCTGAACTATAAAATGCACCAAAAGATGCAGTGTAAAGAAAATTCATGGACTAGGAGGTGCCATTTGTAAGACATAAAATTACAAATCATATTTTTAAAAGAAACTCAGGGAAAAACAAATCAACAGAGAAAACCAAGAAGCAAGCCAACAGAATATGAATTGATAACTCACATAAGAGAAAGCTTAAAACCTAACAAATATGTGAAAAGATGTCCATCATGGCTATTCATCAGAGAAATACAAACAGTAATGAAAGGCAATTTTACCTCCAATGAACCAACAAAATTAAATATCCAGATACTCCTGAGTTTTAGTGAGGATGTAGTTACAGAAGCTCTCATGTTGGACTTCCCTGATGGTCCAGTGGTTAAGAGTCCCCCTGCCGATTCAGGGGACATGGGTTTGATCCCTGGTCTGGGAAGATCCCACATGCCACTGGGCAACTAATCCTGTGTGCCACAACTGCTGAGCCCGTACTCTAGAGCCTGTGTTCCACAACAAGAGAAGCCATCGCAATGAGAGGCTCATGCGCTGCAACTACAGAAAGCCCTCACAAGGCACCAAAGACCTGGCATGGTGAAAACTAAATTAATTAATTAAATTTAAAAAAAAGAAACTCTCATGTCTTGCTGATGGGGGTGTAAATTGGTTCAGGCATTTTATAGAGCAATGTAATAATATCTAGTAAATTGAAGATATATATACCTTTTGACCCAGCAATTCTACTCATGGGAATATATTCTAGAGAAAATCTTCTACATAGGCTCAAGTATCTATAAATATTATAGACATTAATAATATTATCTGTAATAATGTTTATAAATAGTAATATATATAAATATTGCAACATTATTTGTAATGTTGAAAACTTACAGACAATCTAAGTGTCTATTGAAAGGAGAAAGAAGGTTATTAAGTTTCTGTTTCTTTCCATCCTCAATATTCTCCTTTAATCTTGACTGGCAACCCACCTGCTAATCTGCAAGAGAACCATGGCAGTTGAAAATGAACTGTTTATTT
>NW_011486915.1:6004-6741 GCF_000754665.1 Bison bison bison | reverse complement strand
AGTTGCACACACACACACACACACACACACAATCCATTCTAGACCCAATTTATATTTCTTTATTTATATTGGATGTTTATCAAGTAGTACACATTGGAAGCAGATACATGCAGTATTATTTATTACTGTATTTCTTGGATATGTCTAACACTTTTTATTGCAATAATGGACTAAACTGAACTGGCCAAGATACATTTTTCCATTTTTGCTGATAAGTAGTTGCAACAGAGTAGTGTTTTAAAATTCAGGTAATACATTTTCCTAAAATATTCCAATTGCAATGCCATGTATAAGATGCTACAAAGTATATATGTTTGATTAACAGTTTTATGAATAATCATATCACATAATTCCCCAGATTTATCACAAAATTAAATGAAAATTCTTTGTGGCAGAAGGTTTGTATGAATATCAAAGTGTTGATTTTTGTTCTCATTTGCTCAGTTTGAACCATGCCACATTGTGACTTGCAAAACCATTTTCTCTTTGTGCTAATTATCCAAAAGTGAGTTCAAAGTGCTTTTCCATTTACCTAAGTATGCAAAATCAAAAACTTAATTGCAAAGTCAAAGTGTTAAGCAAAGGCTCTAGATTTCTTTGATTCGAACTCTAATGACTCTTAACATGATGACTATTTTATCAGGGCAAGGAAGGCTCTACTGCTTAAAGCAATTACTGAGCTCAAGGCAGTAGAGTGCCTCATCATAATAAACTGATGAGAGATTAAAATAACAAGT
>NW_011486915.1:5133-5904 GCF_000754665.1 Bison bison bison | reverse complement strand
CCAGCCTCCTGCTCCAGGTTCTTGCCCTGTCCTTAATATCTCAGCTGATTCTTTTTCTTTTTTCTCTTCTTCCAGTTTTATTGAGATATAATTGACATACAGCACTGTATAAGTTTAAGGTGTACAGCATGATTATTTGACTTACATACATCATGAAATGAATATCATAACAAATTTAGTGAATATACATCATCCCATACACACACGAAAAGAAATAGAAAGTTGTGTTTAGCTGATTCTTACTAAAGAAGTTTAACCCTCTCAAAAGTCCAAACTTGTCCCCCATCATCTATTCAGCAAAGGATCCTCCGTTTATGGGATCCCCCCTACTTAGGGTCCAGAGAGGAATTTCAATTAAAACTATAAAAATGTTTTGTGTTCTCTCACATCTACCTACCTGCCCTGGCTGCCTCACAGGATTCAGAGATAATACATGTGAAAAAAAATGTTTTTAACCATAACATGCTATATACTTTTTCTCTGATTCTTTATTCTGAACTTCACATTTTAAAGATGATACAACTGGAGCCCAGGGAGTTAAATAACTTGCCCAAACAGTTTAAAGATTGATTTTAAACCTGCTTTCTAGTCTTCTGCCCTATTCAGTTCAGTTCAGTTGCTCAGTCGTGTCCGACTCTTTGCGACCCCATGAATTGCAGCACGCCAGGCCTCCCTGTCCATCACCAACTCCCAGAGTTCACTCAGACTCACATCCATCGAGTCAGTGATGCCATCCAGCCATCTCATCCTCTGTCGTCCCCTTCTCCTCCT
>NW_011486915.1:4086-4718 GCF_000754665.1 Bison bison bison | reverse complement strand
GATCTCCTTCAGAATGGACTGGTTGGATCTCCTTGCAGTCCAAGGGACTATCAAGAATCTTCTCCAACACCACAGTTCAAAAGCATCAATTCTTTGGTGCTCAGCTTTCTGCCCTATTACTCCTCCCATAAATCTGCAATGCCTTGGATAATTTACGAGTCTCTCAGCTTTCCCACACTCCATTAATTGGGGTTGAACATGACCTGTTTCTTGGGGTCTCCACCACACTCATGAACATACATGTGATCATTCACACAGTTAAGGAAATGGTTGTGAAGGCTATTCATTGTTTTACTAATTCATTTGTTCCACAGATAAGCACCTACTAGGTGCCAGGTACTGTTCTAAACTCTGAGGATATAGCAATAAACAGAAGAGTCAGAAAACCCATGCCCTCATGGACTTCATATTCTAATGGGAAAAAGATACAATAAGCAATTACATAAAATATTTAACATCATGAAAAATGCTATAAAGAAGATAAACCAGGGAAGGGGGATAGGGAGTGCCACAGGGGAGAGGGAGGAGGTTGGAATTTAAACAAGGTAGTCACAAAAGTGTTCCCTGAGGGGGTGACATTTTACCAAAGAGCAGAAAGAGATGAAGTGTCAAACCATGTAGCTATTGGGAAA
>NW_011486915.1:458-784 GCF_000754665.1 Bison bison bison | reverse complement strand
GACGTTGTCCTTATTTATACTTGACAGCAAGCAGTATACTCCAGAGACAGTATCTCCAGTTTCTAAGGTTGCATGGTCCGGAACCAAAGCTCTCTTTTCATGATCCATGCCTCTGCTCACAAACCCAGAAGATATGTACGAGACCCATGGAAATTTGTCTCCCAACAATGTTATCCCATTTAAGCCGACATAAGCATTGTTTCCCCATTTTTCAGATGAGGAAAATGAGGCAAGAAGCTAAATTGTTCAGAACTGCACAATGTAGGTGGCAAGGTCTGTGTGAGCCCAAAGCCGGGGCCACATCCTTGACTATGTAGAGCAGATAA
>NW_011486915.1:0-358 GCF_000754665.1 Bison bison bison | reverse complement strand
TGGCTCCTCTGTCCATGGGATTATCCAGGCAAGAATACTGGAGTGGGTTGTCATGCCCTCCTCCAGGGGATCTTCCAACCCAGGGATCGAACCCACATCTCTTATGTCTCCTGCACTGGCAGGCGGGTTCTTTACCACTAGCACCACCCGTGGGTAGGACTCATCAGAGAGATGGGAGTGACCCCTGTGCACTCTCCTGATGGAACCTGGGAGTGTTTCTTCTTCAGGGCAGGAGCCATGCTGGCTGATCCAGTGTAGCTTCAGTCTAGACATTGACGTTGGAGCCTGGGTTTCAGCCCATCCTTCCCAGGCATCCTTCTATCAGGTAGGTTCAGCTTCTAAAAGTCTTTCCTACATT
>NW_011486914.1:4679-5097 GCF_000754665.1 Bison bison bison | reverse complement strand
AACCCACTCCAGTGTTCTTGCCTGGAGAATCCCAGGGATGGGGGAGCCTAATGGGCTGCCATCTATGAGGTCACACGGAGTCAGACAGGACTGAAGTGACTTAGCAGCAGCAGCAGCAGCTGACTGTTTACAACAGGCTGACTCTGAAGTAGGTGTTATTGTCTCAATTTTATAGATGAAGAAACTGAGGCTCCAAGGAGAGAGTTGCCCTAGGTCACAAGGTGGAAGAGCTGGGATTTGAATTTAGGTCTGTCTTGACTCTGAACTTGTGCCTTTTCTTCTTCTCCTCCACTTCCTGTTTTGGTAACTGATTCTACATCAAATATCTTTTCCTAGCTGGTCAGTAGGGACTAGTGAGGGGTCCACTTCTCCATTTAATATCTGTTAAAGGAATTTGAGTAGCAGATGTAAGGTGTGG
>NW_011486914.1:0-667 GCF_000754665.1 Bison bison bison | reverse complement strand
ACAAAGGTCCATATAGTCAAAGCTATGGTTTTTGCAATAGTCATGTATGGATGTGAGAGTTGGACTCTAAAGAAAGCTGAGCACTGAAGAATTGATGCTTTTGAACTGTGGTGTTGGAGAAGACTCTTGAGAGTCCCTTGGACTGCAAGAAGGTCCAACCAGTCCATCATAAAGGAGATCAGTCCTCGGTGTTCATTGGAAGGACTGATGCTAAAGCTGAAACTCCAATACTTTGGCCACCTCATGTGAAGAGTTAACTCATTGGAAAAGAACCTGATGCTGGGAGGGATTGGGGGCAGGAAGAGAAGGGGACGACAGAGGATGAGATGGCTGGATGGCATCACTGACTCAATGGACATGAGTTTGAGTGAACTCCGGGAGTTGGTGATGGACAGGGAGGCCTGGCGTGCTACGATTCATGGGGTCACAAAAGGAGTCGGACACGACTGAGTGACTGAACTGAAGTGAACTGATGGTAGGCATTGGTCTCGTGGTTAAAGATACCTTTTCTGCAATACAGACAAGTTTCCTACACATATGGATTTTTTTATTCTACTGTGGGGAGATAGGACAAGAAAACAAACTAATAACTTCAAAACTTAAGTGACATTAATAAAATAAAACAGCATAAAATTAAAAAGAATCACAGTGGTTGTGTGGTTAGTTG
>NW_011486913.1:13587-15739 GCF_000754665.1 Bison bison bison | reverse complement strand
TGTATTTTAATTTGAAAATCATTTTATTTGCATAATCGTGTATTTAAACTGCTATATAAAAACATCCACTACACATTAGGGGAGAAGAGCAGAAACTGTGAATTCTAGGTTAATGCAGCACATTGACATGAACCCAGAAACTCACACAAAGCTGGTGGAGAACCTCATCAAGTGATGCGTTTGTATATACACAACCTTAAAAAAAAAAAAAAAAATACAACTCAGCACTTCATCTGGTCTGGAGACTTGTGTTTAGAAACTGCAGCTTGTTTGTGAATTGCTGTTTTGATTATACAGAGTTCCTGATTCCCAGTGGAAAAGACTTGAGGCACTGACATGCATCTCTGCCCTGAGAGCAGGGGAAGTAAGGGTTGTCAACTTGAGGTATCTCCTCAGAGGAAGAGAGTTGCCACCAGGGTCCCTGCAGAAGGTTAGAGTAAATAAGTGAAATCAAGCGTGAATGATCAGGGGCCAGTAAGACTCAACGCTAAGTTTTTCTAAGTTTGAGAATATTCAAAAGAGGAAACGTAGAACCTTTTGGCTGAGATGTTCATTGAGCAACTGTTTCTGGAATTTGCTAATCATGACACAGAATGCCAGCCCAAATTTATTGTCCAGACAGGTTCCTCTGCTGACAAAGGCAGGTGATGCATTTTATTCTATTTTAGGTTGATCGAAGAAGAGAAGGAGAACACGGAGCAGCGGGCCGAGGAGACTGAGAGCAGGGAGGGCAGGGGGAGCTTAGGCAGCCTCTGTCGTTTTAAATCAGTGAGCTCCCTCAACCTGCTTCCCACCTCCTCGCATGCTGGCTCCTGCCCACCCCTGCCCAAGCCCAGAACGAGGCGGCACAGCCTGGCACAGGAGGGAGACCAGCTGGGCATCATGACTCTGGTATGTGTCTGCCTCATCCCTGCCGCATCCCTCCCCCAGCATGCTGTTTTTTGTTTGTTTTTTTATTTTTCTCTTTATACCCAGAAGAAAATCAGGTAGATTTGCTACGCTCAGAGGTCTAAAAGTTTTTAAACCGCCTAGTCTTTAATCATTCCACAATGGCACAGTGACAAATTAGTCTTGATATTTGGACCACCAACTTAGCATGTCATCATGAACTCAGCCAGAGCCTGCCTCTGTAACGTTGGGCCTGGCCTGTGCTGGGCACAGCAGCTGCAGGGAAGTTTCTGTTCTCAGGGAGCAGACAGCTTTGTGAAAGTAACTATAGGCAGCTGTCATGGCGTGGGAAAGTCGTGCAGCACATTTTCCATTGGGAATGCCTGGCTACAGGGTACAGGGCATGCGGTGGGAACAAAACCAAGAATCTACACTGGTCTGCTTGCTGATGGACCTGGCCACGCACTCCGGCCAGCTCTGCGTGTGAAACCAGGTTAAAAGCCCAGTGCCCCAGGGCCCCAGGGAAGATGTCAGGCTGCCTCATTTTTCCAAGTCTAAAACTGGGATGACGACCTAGGGCTTTTGGTGACAAAGTGTGCGGCTCTAAAGCACATGTTCCAGCTTTCTTGGGTGTTTAGCTTAGGTGTTGTGAGTGCATTGCTGTTTACCCCATGAAACCACGTGTACAACACTCTGCTTTGTAACTGGACTTGTATTATCTCTTTTTTTCTGTTACCACCCATTTCATGTTAGCTGCATTGTTAGTCAGCTTATAATTAAATTAACCGTGAATCATTTTAGAGGCCTGTGAAGTGGTAAATAGTCCATTTTGTGGTCTTTTGACACTGTTTTTATAATTTGCATCATTGGCTAATTAGTTGATATTTAAAATTCTTTGACGATTTCTCTGTGGTTTCATGCTTGATTTCTTTCCGAATATTTATGAAAAGAACAGTTCTCTTTGTTTTCCTTGCTGTTGGAGTTCTCTGACAGTGTGTCTGCTTTCATCATTGGTTTTGATTTCCTGTCTCATCCTGTTGTCTGCTTAGTTGTCATCAATCCAGACCCCCGCCCCCAGCCCACGAGGCTGTAGTTTACCCATCCATCTCCCCTCCCCCGTCCCCCCACTTCCTCTGGTCATAGCAGTGCTGTGGTCCACAGTGTGAGTCCCCTTAGTCGGGTTTGTGCTTTGTCTTCCTGTCTCGTTAAATGGTGTTTTTCCCCCATAGCAGTAATTTGAATTGGTGTATCACTATGCAGTTAC
>NW_011486913.1:9797-10656 GCF_000754665.1 Bison bison bison | reverse complement strand
CCCTTCCTAGCCACATGTGGCACCAGTGGGGCAGCTCCCATCCTGGGGGAGGGCAGCCAGGCTGCAGACTCAGAGGCCTTCCTCAGGAGGAGGCCCGGGGGAAGGGGCTGGCCTGGGCCCTGACTCTGAGGCAGGTGTTTGTCTCCACTGAGTCCATAGTCAACCCAGGTGTGTCACTTCCCTGCTCTGTTCGTTGCTGTTTTCTGATTTTTATAAATGCTTATTTTAACTTGAATTTGAGATCGATCCCTGTTCAGTTCCATGTGGATAATTTCTAGGCTTTGTAGCCTTCTGTTGTCTGAGGGTTCTTGTTAGAGCTCAGGAGAGGGTGCCCAGTTCATCCAGCTGCTGTTAAACGAGTTCAGCTGTATTTTGCACTGTCACTTTGTTGTCACCAAGCTCCCGTGGGACTGCACGGGATCAGTATTCTTTACAGAATCCCACTAAAAAAGGCACAGGTTAGTTGGTTAAAACAACACACTCATTGTTTATAAAATACATGCCATGCATGTCTCCTAAAACCTCCCCTGGCTTAACCACACACCCAGATGTGTCAGTGAGACCTGTCTGGACCGTGAGGGGTTAATCTGTTCCCCACACTGTTGCCACCACTGTCTTTCCTGTCCTCACACCCAGGACCAGCAGAAACGCTGGGAGTCCAGGAGAGATCATCTCTCTCTTTTTTTTTTTTTTTAATTTGTTTATTTTTTAGTTGAAAGATAATTGCTTTACAGAGTTTTCTTTTCTATCCAACCTCAACATGAATCAGACATAGGTACCCATATATCTCCTCCCTTTTGAACCTCCCACCCCACTAGGGTGATACAAGATCATCTCTTAGTGAAGACCTGGGGGTGCC
>NW_011486913.1:4958-5595 GCF_000754665.1 Bison bison bison | reverse complement strand
GAGCCATGGAGGCGCAGTCCACTGGAGCGCGTCAGCCCCGCCCCTTCGCACTACCGAGGCCCCCCTTTGCCCCCACGCCGCCCGCCAAGCACTCGACCTTCCTGAGAGAGCAGATGAGCCACAGGCAGGCACACAGACAGACACACAGACACTCGCACGCACCCACGCCAAGGGAGACAGCTGGCCTGCGCAAGCTCCTCAGCCAGAGCCAGAGCACCTGGCAGAGGCCGGGGCCAGACGAACAGGCCGGCGGCCGGCTGTCAGGAGATACAGAGGCAGAAATACATGAAGATTCCGAGACAGACTCCAAGATGGCGAGAGGAGATACACACACACACACACACACACACACACACACTTGAGTGTGGTCTTTGGAAATACTTCTGTTTGTAGTTGCTGGGTTGAGCCCAACTTTGATACAACCCATGGACTGCGGCCCATCAGGCTCCTCTGTCCGTGGCATTTCCCAGGCGAGAACACTGGAGTGGGTTGCCATTTCCTTCTCCGGGGGATCTTCCCGACCCAGGGATCAAACCCGAGTCTCCTGCGGGCGGATGCCTTGCCATCTGAACCAGGACATTGCTAATTCCCTAGGCCAAATACAAAGAATAGAGCTCGTGTTCTACTAAATGGAAAG
>NW_011486913.1:3071-3211 GCF_000754665.1 Bison bison bison | reverse complement strand
ATACATCACAGCCAGATCCTTTGAAAACTTATAGTGGGACCTCTTCCCTCACCAAAACCTGGGTGTCAGGGAAGGCTTTTCAGAGTAACAATTGGTTTGAGATCCGTAGGTTGAACCTACGTAAACCAGGGTTAAGATGC
>NW_011486913.1:0-687 GCF_000754665.1 Bison bison bison | reverse complement strand
CGCATATTCCTGGAATGCACTCCGTTGGCTACTGACTGTGTGTGGTGGGAGACCTGGAAGCTTTCTTGATGATTGCAAATGACAGCAAAGTCTGAGGACGTTGGAAATTTTTCACATTTCTGCAAGTGCCACACACCTCCAGAAGGAACCACAAGACTTGCCTGAAATGGTCAAGGTATAAGTATTGGACTAAACTTTGGAAGGTCTCCACCTTTGCTATGGAAGTCCAACGATTTTTCTTTGAAGTGAAAATGAATCATACTGAACGTTCACATACTTCTAGAACATTTGAAAAGCCCTAACTTGTAGAAATCTGCGGTACGAGTTCCTTGAAAGCAAGAAACTATATTTATGGATATGTATTAATGCCTTATATTTTGCCTTGATTATAGTGTACACATCAACCCAGGAAAGAATTCAATCGCCAAATATACAAGGAGATCAAAAGTACCAAGCCAAGTGACACCTTGAGGCCTCCAAGATCTTTTCTGTCTTTCACACACTAAGTAAATACTGAGCACCTACGATGAGCTAGGAGGCGTGTAATAAATTTCTGGAAATAGAATGTGGAGAGAAGAAGACACAGAGTTCCTGCTTTCACTGAGAGGAATTTAATGATACATCACAGCCAGATCCTTTGAAAACTTATAGTGGGACCTCTTCCCTCACCAAAACCTGGGTGTCAGG
>NW_011486912.1:12236-12730 GCF_000754665.1 Bison bison bison | reverse complement strand
GGCTACATAGTTCATGGGGTCACAAAGAGTCAGACAGGACTGACTGACTAACAACTTTGACTCTGATTATATATGATTATAGTAACAGCAGCAGCGAAAAGCAAGTCAAAGAAAGAGTTCCAGCCTGGGGTCGGAACTGTTACTTCTCTGCAGCACTTAACAAGCTCAGTAGTGCATCAGTGCATCGTGTGGACTTAGCTTCCCTGGGGCGTGTGGGGTCGAAGTTCCCCATCTAGGGATTGAACCTGCAGTCTCCAGCATTGGGAGGCACATTCTTGGCTACTGGATCACCAGTGAAGCCCCACAGTTTTTGAGATCTACCTTGGTGACCTTCTCTACACAGTGCTTCTCAAAGAGGAAGATGCTCAGTGACCCCAGACAAGGTGACACATGCCTGATGGAGCATGTTTAGTGTTGAGCCTGACCCTGCATTTCTTTTTTCTTTTTTAAATTATATATATATATATATTTTTTTACTTTATATTTGTTTAATT
>NW_011486912.1:11049-11716 GCF_000754665.1 Bison bison bison | reverse complement strand
ATCTATTTCACATGTGATAATATACATGTTTCAATGCTATTCTCTCAAATCATCCCACCCTCACCTTCTTCCAAAGAGTCCAAACATCTGTTCTTTATTTCTGTGTCTCTTTTGCTGTCTCACATATAGGGTCATCGTTACCATCTTTCTATATTCCATATATATGCATTAATATACTGTGTTGGTGTTTTGCTTTCTGACTTAATTCGCTCTGTATAATAGGCTCCAGTTTCCTCCACCTCATTAGAACTGATTCAAATGCCGAACCTGCATTTCTAAAAAGCAACCCAGGAGATGCCATTGCTTCTGGTTCCAAACCACACACTTTTCAGAAGGAGGTCTTCTCAAAGTTTGTCCCCCTTTTAAAAGTTCCCTGCCGTACAATTTCCCCGTGTAGATTTCTCTGTCTTTAACCAGCAGCTTTGGTCTGACCAGACCGGAAAGTTCTTTTCTAAGGCTGCTTCCCAACCAGGCGTGCTGTGGCTCCCAGGAGATGTGCTGTGGCTCCCAGGAGACGTGCTGTGGCTCCCAGGAGACACACTTGTGTATGAGGATGTTTCTGGTTGTCACAGTGGGAGAGGTTGCTGTTGACACCTTCCATCTGGTCGATAGAGAGGAGTCAGGCTACTGAAAGAGCCTGCAATGCACAGACCATTAGCTCACAGAG
>NW_011486912.1:4882-9898 GCF_000754665.1 Bison bison bison | reverse complement strand
TGGCGTCCCCTTCTCCTCCTGCCCTCAATCCCTCCCAGCATCAGAGTCTTTTCCAATGAGTCAACTCTTCACATGAAGTGGCCAAAGTACTGGAGTTTCAGCTTTAGCATCATTCCTTCCAAAGAAATCCCAGGGCTGATCTCCTTCAGAATGGACTTGTTGGACTACACATAAAAACCATTAACTGATTTGTTGATTGCAATGATGGAACATTTAAAAATAAATTTAACAGTCTAGCAGCTGTGACACAGTGGTAGTGGAAAATATAAGGAATTAGATTCATACATTAGTTCTTGATGAATCAATGTGATCTGTGAACATAACAGTGCTTGAAATAAACAGACATACAATTCTCTTTATATTTTAGTCCTCATGTATGTGCAAAGCAAAGACTGCTCTCCAGTATGTTAATATGTTTGTGGGTTAAGGGAAAAGCATGTGTACATATATAGAATTCTTTTTTAATTTGTTGGAATATAGTTTCTTTACACTCTTGTGTAGTTTTTGCTCTGCAGCAGTATGAATCAGCTATACCTATACACGTATGTCCACTTTTCTGGATTTCCTGCCTATTTAGGTCACCACAGAACACTGAGTAGAGATTTCCCTGTGCTATAGAGTACTGCTGCTGCTGCTAAGTCACTTCAGTCGTGTCCGACTCTGGGCGACCCCATAGATGGCAGCCCACCAGGCTCCACCGTCCCTGGAAGTCTCCACGCAAGAACACTGGAGTGGGTTGCCATTTCCTTCTCCAAAGCATGAAAGTGAAAAGTGAAAGTGAAGTTGCTCAGTTGTGTCCGACTCTTTGCGACCTCATGGACTGCAGCCTACCAGGTTCCCCCATCCATGGGATTTTCCAGGCAAGAGTACTGGAGTGGGGTGCCATTGCCTTCTCCATGCTATAGAGTAGGTTCTCATTAATAGGTATTATGTATAAAATAGATAATTAATGAGAACCTACTCAACATGTATAATATCATATATGAAGCGAGTCACCAGTCCAGGTTTGATGCACGATACTGGATGCTTGGGGCTGGTGCACTGGGATGACCCAGAGGGATGGTACGGGGAGGAAGGAGGGAGGAGGGCTCAGGATGGGGAACATGTGTATACCTGTGGCGGATTCATGTTGATATATGGCAAAACCAATACAATATTGTAAAATTAAAAAATAAAATAAGTTAAAAAAATGATATCAATAGGTATATGTGTCAATCCCAAACTCCCAGTTCATCGCACCCCCCTGCTCCCTTGGTGTCCATACATTTTTTCTACATTTATGGTCGTTACTTCTATTTTGGAAATAGATTCATATGCTTTATTTCTCTAGATTCCGCACATGAGCATTATTATACAGTATTTGTTTTACTCTTTCTGACTCACTGCACTCTGTGTGATAGTGTGTAGATCCATCTGAATTTCTGCAAAAGGCTGAGTAATATTCCACTGTGTGTATAGATACCACTTCTTTTTCCATTCCTCTGCTGATGGATGTTTAGGTGGCTTCCATGTCCTGGTATCTTAAACAGTGCTGTCGTGAACATTCGGGTTCAGTTCAGTTCAGTTCAGTCGCTCAGTCGTGTCCAGCTCTTTGCGACCCCATGGACTGCAGCACGCCAGACTTCCCTGTCCATCACCAACTCCTGAAGCTTGCTCCAACTCATGTCCATTGAGTTGATGATGGCATCCAACCATCTCATCCTCTGTTGTCCCCTTCTCCTCCTGCCTTCAATCTTTCTTAGCATCAGGGTCTTTTCAAACAAGTCAGTTCTTCACATCAGGTGGCCAAAGTATTGGAGTTTCAGCCGAAGTATCAGTCCTTCCAGTGAATATTCAGGACTGATTTCCTTTAGGATGGACTGGTTGGATCTCCTTGCAGTCCAAGGGTTACTCTCAAGAGTTTTCTCCAACACCACAGTTCAAAAGCTTCAATTCTTCAGCGCTCAGCTTTCTTTATAGTCCAACTCTCACATCTATACATTGGGGTGCATACACATTTTAGAATTATGATTTTCTCTGAGTAAATAGGATTTAAACTAATTTGTCAGAAGAACCTGATTCTGACTAGGAGATTAAATAACAAAATAAAATGGAAAATACTTTAATATGAACTTATGTGATCACATATCCATGTATGACTTTCTCAAAGTTTAGTGATATTTCTTCTTTACTTGTTTGATAGTTTTCAATTAAATATCCTTGACCTCCAACTTTATGGAATATTCTATTCAATTTCTTTAATAGAGAAAAGACAGGAGGAATCTTCTGTTTCACCACATCAATTTCAGTTCCATGTCTTTCAAGTATTGTGTCTACATTTCATCTGGGTCATTAATTCCAATAAAATAAATCTGTTCCTAGTTACCCCGTGATATTTATCTGCTGGATTTGTGGTGATAATTTGTTTTTTCCTATTAATATTGAAAAAACAAATACACATGTATGTATATATGCATGTATATATATATACACACATGTACGCATAGGATATTTCACAGTTTCTGACTGGTTTACGCCAGGTCTTGACTTTCAATAGCCATGAAGAGATTCACCCCATAACTGTTCTGTTGCCTCTGTGTCTACCCACCCATCCAATCCAGCATTTGCAGAAGTATTATGAAGACCAGAGTCAGAGCTCCAACTGCATCCACTCTGCTTTACAAGTAGGAGAACTTAAAGAAAGCCCTTGACTGCCATTACTATGAACTAAGCCATGGAAACATTCATTCCTGGTACCTTTGACAATGACCAGTTGTAGCCGATTTGGAGGTCATGACTATGTAGGAAGGAAATCATTTATTCTGTTACATATCACTAGGTCTAGTGTTATTTATCTCGGACTTGGAGCAGATCTTTAAACTTTTGTCCAAACTTTTAAACAAGCTCTATATCTTTATGTTTTTGAGAAAAACATAGTTGTTTGTTATTTTTGACTGCTCTGAGTCTTAGTTGCTGCACTGGCTTTCTCTAGTTGCGGCGAGCAGGGGCTACTCTCTAATTGCAGTATGCAGGCTTCTCATTGTGGCGGGTTCTCTACTTGGGGAGCACGGGCCCTGGGCACACGCGTGTCTGCAGTTGTCAGGCATGGGCTTAGTTTTCCATGGCATGTGGGATCTCCCGGGATCAGGGATGGAATGTGAGGCCCCTGCAAAGCAGGTGGATTCCTTACCACTGGACCACCAGGGAAGCCCCATAAGTTCTATATCTTGAGTGCTCGCTAGATCTTTTGGATTCTAAATACCTCGGTCAGTGTGCTCTGCCCACTGTCATGGGAATGTTCAGTCCCTGGAAATGCTAGTATCTGCGGCTCTTTGAACCATAAGTGGCTGGAAGAGCATCTTTAGATCCTGTGAATGTGGATCAGTTACAGCTGCATCATTTTGCTCCTAAGTGTCAGCGGCTGCCCCATCTTTGATTCCTTTTGTTGCAGTCGTTAAGAATTATGAGTCCTTCAGCTCAATTGCAGAAATGTTGGTGCTGTTAGAAGAGGCTGCTGCTGCTACTGCTACATCACTTCAGTCATGTCCGAGACTCTGTGCGACCCCATAGACGGTAGCCCACCAGGCTCCCCTGTCCCTGGGATTCTCCAGGCAAGAACACTGGAGTGGGTTGCTGTTTCCTCCTCCAATGCATGAAAGTGAAAAGTGAAAGTGAAGTCGCTTAGTTGTGTCCAACTCTTAGCGACCCCGTGGACTGCAGCCTACCAGGCCCCTCCGTCCATGGGGTTTTCCAGGCAAGAGTACTGGAGTGGGGTGCCACTGCCTTCTCCGATGTGAGATTAAATGGTGGATTTGAAGGACACACGAGTTCTCTTTACTCAACATTCTCCTGGAGGAGGGATGTGTGTGTGGACCAATGTGAGGTCAGGACTGATGGGAACACAAGTTTCCACCAACTTGTGGGGATTCCTGCTTCTCTCTGATGACTCTGGTCTGAAAGTTTCCTTCAGGTTAAAAAGTGAAAGTGAAGTCGCTCAGTCATGTCTGACTCTTTGTGACCCCATGGACTGTAGCCTACCAGGCTCCTCTGTCCATGGGATTTTCCAGGCAATAGTACTGGAGTGGATTGCCATTTCCTTCTCCAGGGGATCTTCCCGACCCAGGGATCGAATCCGGGTCTCCCTCATTGTAGACAGATGCTTTACCGTCTGAGCCACCAGGGAAGTCCCCCACCGAAGCTGCTTAGTATTAATCAGTCAGCCAACTGGAAATGTTATATAACTCAGTGCCGTTCAGTTCAGTCACTCAGTTGTGTCCAGTTTTTAGCAACCGCATGGACTGCAGCATGCCAGGCTTCCCTGTCCATCACCAAGCCCTGGAGCTTGCTCTAACTCATGTCCATTGAGTTGGTGATGCCATCCAATCATCTCATCCTCTGTCGACCCTTTCCTCCTCCCATGTTCAATCTTTCCCAGCATCAGAATCTTTTCCAAAGAGTCAGTTCTTCACATAAGGTAGTGAAAGTATTGGAGTTTCAGCTTCAGCATCACTCCTTCCAATGAATATTCAAGATTGATTTTCTTTAGGATGGACTGGTTGGATCTCCATGCAGTCCAAGGGACTCTCAAGAGTCTTCTCCAACACCACAGTTCAAAAACACCAGTTCTTCAGTGCTCAGCTTTCTTTATAGTTCAACTCTCACATCCATATACGACTACTGGAAAAACCATAGCTTTGACTAGCTAGACATTTGTAGGTAAAGTGATGTCTCTGCTTTTCAATATGATGTCTAGGTGATAGCTTTTCTTTTCTTTTCTTTTTTTAACTTATTCTTATTTTTTTAATTTTATTTTATATTTAAACTTTACAATATTGTATTAGTTTTGCCAAATATCGAAATGAATCCGCCACAGGTATACCTGTGTTCCCCATCCTGAACCCTCCTCCCTCCTCCCTCCTCATACCCTCCCTCGGGGTCATCCCAGTGCACCAGCCCCAAGCATCCAGTATCCTGCATCAAACCTGGACTGGCGACTCATTTCATTCATGATATTATACATGTTTCACTGCTATTCTC
>NW_011486912.1:4098-4782 GCF_000754665.1 Bison bison bison | reverse complement strand
TACTGCTACATCACTTCAGTCATGTCCGAGACTCTGTGCGACCCCATAGACGGTAGCCCACCAGGCTCCCCTGTCCCTGGGATTCTCCAGGCAAGAACACTGGAGTGGGTTGCTGTTTCCTCCTCCAATGCATGAAAGTGAAAAGTGAAAGTGAAGTCGCTTAGTTGTGTCCAACTCTTAGCGACCCCGTGGACTGCAGCCTTCCAGGCTCCTCCATCCATGGGATTTTCCAGGCAAGAGTACTGGAGTGGGGTGCCATTGCCTTCCCCTCAATTATGACAAATGTCCTCTGACACTTTCTGTGAGTACATCTTAGTAAATCCGAACAGGAGTTTCTTTTCCTAACATGAGTAAGATGCTTTCTGGGGACATCTTTCTTGACCAGCCTGCCTCCTCCTAGTACAGTAAGAGCATCCATAACCCTGTCCCCTGTCCAATGATGGATTAGTTTTCTTCTCCTTCTCCCATGGATACCTCTAGGACATCTCTAGTTAATCCTCCTCAGAGTTGTCTTTGATGAATATCTGTCCTGAAAGTGAAAGTGTTGTTGCTCAGTCATGTCCAAGTGTTTGCAACCCCATGGACTGTATCCCATCACAGTCCTCTGTCCATGGAATTCTCCAGGCAAGAATACTGGAGTGGGTTGCCATTCCCTTCTCCAGGGGAACTTCCCAACCCAGGGAT
>NW_011486912.1:1590-3044 GCF_000754665.1 Bison bison bison | reverse complement strand
GGATAATCCCATGTTCAGGAGACTGGCAGGCTACAGTCCATGGGGTTGCAAAAAGTCAGAGGCAACTGTGCACAAACACACAAATATTCATTTACACTGAAGTTATTGTGAAGGCTTTTTCTTCTTACTGGGAGGACAGTTATCCAGGGGAGGAAATAACAGATTCATTCTTTACAACCATTCTCCAATATTTCCAGTGTTTTTCTCTTTTTATAAGTTGGGGATTATATAAAAGTTTATTCATGGAGAAAGAAGTTAAATAAATTCAACTGTATCTTGATAGCATATTTACATGCTAAATAAATGATATAGTTAGGAAAAAGTATAATTCCCTTACCACTTTTTTTGATATGCACAATATTTTCTTCTTTAATCCCTCTCTTTATTGTAAACTCCTTGAACTTCTCCAAGGCTTCATCTTCAATATCACTTCCTTTCACTGAAAAATACCATGAAGAAAGGAGAATTTTTGCCTCTGAGAACCCAGAGAAATTTCTGAATACAGAACAAGAAGTTGAGTGTGAAATTCAGATCTTCACTTCTTATAAATTAAGCCTCAAACAGCAACCAATTCCCATGACTCAGATGTCTGCTGTCTTAACCATTAATTTCATGCAACTCTGTAACTAGACCAAACAAGTGTCCTTAGCAGGACCCCAAAGACTTGCAGAAGCTCCATGAATTTAGTATGGAACCAACCTGCTCCTTGACCAACTTCCTAGTATCTGTACCTGCCACTCAGGTCTTGTTCTGACCCTAATAAGTAGGGAACAGGGTTTCCCCTGAGAGATACAACTCACCTCATCACACATAGTAATGGGAGATGGTTTAGTCTTCAATTAACCCACTGTTCTAACCAATACCTTTTCTGAAACAGACATGTGTTGTTCCAGGGGTACACATACCTGTCAGTGCGTCTATGTGGGTATTTGGGGTGATGTCAGTGTTCCTAAAAACAGTGCATTTGAATAGTTGAATAGGATGAAGATTCATTATAAAAGTTTCTGTTCCAAGGGTTAGAATGCACTTTACAACTGTATAAAATGAGCTAGTTAAGGACAGCCTCAACCGTGGCTTGAAATTTGTTGTCATGATAAAAAACGGAAAAAAAAAAAATCTCTTCTAGTAAAATTTCATTTTTTAATGCCAAAAAGTGGGAATTATTTTGAAATGTTTGATGATCTGATACTGCCTCTGCTCTCCACCCTGAGCTACTCATTCTTGGTAGATTAATTTCCAGGATTTGACTCAGTGAACATAAATAGATAGGCCTTGTAGACTGCATAATGGATATTGTCAGCACATACCGATTTTATGGGTAAAAATACTCACCATGGAAATATTCCATGGCAGTTCAGTTCAGTCGCTCAGTTGTGTCTGACTCTGTGACACCATGAACCACAGAACACGAGGCCTCCCTGTCCATCACCAACTCCTGGAGTCCATCCAAACTC
>NW_011486912.1:649-1263 GCF_000754665.1 Bison bison bison | reverse complement strand
CTTTTTCCAGCTCTTCACTTTCAGTCTGTATGTGTCCCCTGTTTTGAGGTGGGTCTCTTGAAGACAACATATGTAGGGGTCTTGTTTTTGTATCCATTCAGCCAGTCTTTGTCTTTTGTTTGGGGCATTCAACCCATTTATGTTTAAGGTAATTCCTGATAAGTATGATCCTGTTGCCATTTACTTTATTGTTTTGGGTTCGAGTTAATACACCATTTTTTTATTTCCTGTCTAGAGAATACCCTTTAGTATTTGTTGGAGAGCTGGTTTGGCGGTGCTGAATTCTCTCAGCTTTTGCTTGTCTGAGAAGCTTTTGATTTCTCCTTCATATTTGAATGAGATCCTTGCTGGGTACAATAATCTGGGCTGTAGGTTATTTTCTTTCATCACTTTAAGTATGTCTTGCCATTCCCTCCTGGCTTGAAGAGTTTCTATTGAAAGATCAGCTGTTATCCTTATGGGAATTCCCTTGTGTGTTACTTATTGTTTTTCCCTTGCTGCTTTTAATATTTGTTCTTTGTGTTTCATCTTTGTTAATTTGATTAATATGTGTCTTGGGGTGTTTTGCCTTGGGTTTATCCTGTTTGGGACTCTCTGGGTTTCTTGGACTTGGG